>NW_008594219.1:212053-254953 GCF_000691845.1 Merops nubicus | reverse complement strand
GTCTCTGTACACCTCCTGCGAGGAGCCTGGATCCAGGGGGGGGTCGGGCTCTGCTCCCAAGGAACAAGGGACAGGACAAGAGGAAACAGCCTCGAGCTGCACCAGGAAAAGTTTAGGTTGGACACAAGGAAAAATGTGTTCCCTAAAAGGGTGGCTAAGCCATGGCCCAGGCTGTCCAAGGCAATGCTGGAGACCCCATCCCTAGAGGGACTGAAAAGCTGTGGAGCTGTGGTGCTGAGGGACATCATGGGTTAATGGTAGACTCAGCAGTTAACAGTCAAACTTGATGATCTTAAAGGTCTTTTCCAACCAAAACCACTCTATAGTCCTATGCTTCAATGTATGCAACCATCCCTGGAGAGGAGAACCACCAGAATGGTGAGGAGGAGCTGTGGAGCTGTGCCTAAGGCACAGTGTTATGTTATCAGCCCAGTGAGTGAGCTAAGCCAGCTCTGGCAGAGACAGGAGTGCCAGGAGCGGGCAGGGGGCAGAGCTGCCCTGGGAGAGCCAGCAGAGGCCGAGCAGGGCAGGGACAGGCTCCAGGCTCTGCAGGGATGGCACAGAGCAGTGAGCAGCTTCAGTCAGATGCAGCCCACGAGCTGAGAGGCCAGGCAGCCTCCCTGCTGGAAACCACCTCACCCACGAGCTGAGAGGCCAGGCAGCCTCCCTGCTGGAAACCACCTCACCCACGAGCTGAGAGGCTGGAGCCCCCCCCACCCATGAGCTGAGAGGCCAGGCAGCCTCCCTGCTGGAGACCCCCTCACCAGTTACCAGTGACAGGACACTGCTGCTTCCCATCCGACTCATTTCCCTGCAGCTAAATACTGATGTGTCTGTTTCAGACAGTGACCCCAAGCTCTCCTCCATCAGGGCTTCCACATCTTTTTATTTCAGACAGGAAACAGAAGAGAGCTTCTTTTTCTTTAAAAAAAAAAAAAAGAAAAAAAAAAAAAGAAAACCCAAGGAGAGATGTACAATGGCTCAAGGATGGCCACTGCATGTTAGCTGAAAATAATGGATTCAGTTAATCCTGCTGAGGTAAATGAAAGCTGCCTGCTAAAGAGAGCTCCTGCATCATAATAAAGTCAAATGAACCTGGGTTTCAAGTCCCACAGAGATTTTGAGATAAAACTGTGAGAGCCAAGGGGGTTTTATTTGGAATATAGGAGCTGTAAAGTGAGTCTACTTAGAAATAAATGGTATCTCTCCTCTTTCAGGAGTCATGCTTTAACTCATTTCTGGAGAAGTAATAGCTTGGAGGTGGCAGAGACACATGAAATTTCCCAGATGCTAAATAAGAGATGATGAAAACTTTTACAGAGCTGTCATCACATCATTATATTATTTGCATATGATAAGATAAATCAGTGTTCTAAGAAGCAGGGCAGGGAAAGTAAACACCCAGTGCCATCTGTGGATGTTTTCCAGTGGAGCTCTGTTAATGCTTCTGGGGTCCTCATAAACTCGGCAGGGGTCACCGGCCACCGTGGAGAGCTTCATTAGGCTTATTCTTGCCCTTTATGTGAATTTTAGCAGACTTCTAGAATTTTTTTCCTTAAAGCTAGTGGAGGAAGACCACAGCCAAAGCAGTCAGCCCTAGCTGTATCTGTCCCTGGTGGCAGGAACCCCTGGCAGGTGCCCGGGTGCCCCACGCAGGGGGGCTGGGTGGATGGCCAGGTTTGGGAGCAGCAGTACCAGGACAGCAGCAAGAACTGGCATTTGCTGATCTTCCCTGGCAGCACGAGGCAATATCCATTCTCTCTTGCCACCTGGGAATTCCACCTCATGCATAAAGCCCTTTGAGCTGCAGGGACCTGTGACACTGGCAGTGACAGGGGCTCTCCTACCTTCCTGTGGTGCCTCACAGCTGTGGCCTTCGGGGCCCTTTCCAAAGCTGCAGCTTGTCATGTGTGATTTATCCTGTTGTGAATGGGGAGCTGGTGTTTTGATGGCAGCTCTGGATCAAACACCTTTCACATGATAGACTGAGAAGAGCAGACTCACTCCGTCCACTCAGATCCTGTGTTCATGTGGAATGCAGTCAAAGGTGACAAAATAATTCTTATCTTGTCTCTTCTTCTTTGTAATTCTTGTCTTGTCTCTTCATCTTTCTTCATTCAACCAGCTCCTGTGTCACCCTGTAGTCTCACAAGCTCATGAAGAGTAATTGCAGGCAAGGAATTTAACAATTCTGACATAAAAATCTATTCAACAGCCACGTCTGTCCTGCAAAGGTCCATCAAAATCATCTCTGCCACCCTACCAGCCTGCCCTGCTCTACTGACAGGATCCTCATCCACCTCCAGGGCTGGCACCACATGTAAAACAAACCAGGCTTATAAAATCCTGAATCACAGAACTGTTTTTCAAAGGAAAAGACCTTTAAGATCATCAAGTTTGACTGTTAACTGCCTAGTCTACCACTAACCCATGATGTCCTTCAGCACCACAGCTCCACGGCTTATCAGTCCCTCTAGGGATGGGGTCTCCAGCATTGCCTTGGACAGCCTGGGCCACGGCTTAGCCACCCTTTTAGGGAACACATTTTTCCTTGTGTCCAACCTAAACTTCTCCTGATGCAGCTTGAGGCTCTTTCCTCTTGTTCTGTCACTTGTCCCCTGGGAGCAGAGCCCGACCCCCCCCTGTTTCCCCAGGCAGAGGTGCAGGGTGCCAGGATGAGAGCTCAGGTTTGGCAAAGAGCATCTCAGAACTCTCCTTTTTTTTTTCTCTACTACAAATTAAACTCAAGGGGGCCAGCTCTGGAGTTCCACCCTTACCCTTAGCCCCAGAAGGTGTTGCAACAACTCCTCAACAGCACTGGAATGATCTTCCCCTTCTTCTGGGTTAGGCAGCAGCAGCTGCCCAGTTCAGTTTTCTTTTTACTGCTTCTGCAGTAAGCTCACCCCTCACTCTAGGCAACAGGGCTGAAATCTGGACAACCTGAGAATATCTGGTGGGGGATAAACAAACTTGTTCCCAAATGTGGTTTCTGGGGGCAAGGTGGTCTTTTCAGTTTAAAAAAAATCTTTTATTAAAATTTCCTCACCTTTAATTTTCACATCACTGATTATTCCCAGTACACTGTGAACGTCTGTCAAGTAATCAAATATTTACATGCCTGCTTAACAGAGACCAGATTAATCTCTCACCTGTAAGACAGCATTTGAAAATGTGATAGTAGTTTGTGTCACACGTCTTGAGCTCCTCTCGTGTCCCAGGAGCTGGAACCATGACATTCAAAGGATGTTTTCCTGATGAAATGTGTTAATACTTTACCATATGTAGCCACTGGTGATGAATTGCTTTGGCATTCTCTGTAAGAGCATTAACCAAGATGAACCCATTTGGTGCTAATGTCAGGGTAATGTACAGCTCCCTGGGTAACCCCTTGGAGTTTAACATTCATTTAGAAAATGCTTTTTCAAAAGAGCTTTGTGCTACACTTTAATGTTTTAGAATTAGCAGACAAGCCCTTTTGGATTCTAGTTTTTCAGCCCTAAGTGCTGTGCTCACCAGCTAACCTGCTTTTCAGGGCTCAAATCTCTGCTCTGGAGGGGAAGCCCAAGTGGCAGCCTTCAACATACTCTAAAATCAGACATTTATGTAGGTGGGAGTAATGTCCTATAGAATTGTTTTGCTTGGAATAAATCTTTAAGACCAAGTCCAACTGTTAACACAATGAAGCCCCCCACTAAACCACGTCCCTGAGCAGCACTAAGCCTTGAGCTGCTACGTCCATCACCTGCTTCATACACCCAAACTTCTCTCTCCCATACTATTTAGCCTTTGCTTGTATCACTGGCCTCTAAAACGGGTCGTACACACCCGAGCCACAGAGGCTGATTCCTTTCTTGGTTACTGGCTAGTCCACACTTCTTGTCTGTGTAGTGGAGGAACAAAGGCTCTGTGCCAGAGAGTAAAAGCTGGTTAGGTTCCATGAATCCTCGTTGGACCCTGATGCAAGGTGGCCCTTCAGGGGTAGCTGCTTCTTTATGAGGATGTTTTGTGACTGAGCAGTTAGCCAGATTTTAATTTACTGAAGGTGTTCTATTCCTCATCAAGTGTCAGGTAGTGCTGAGTCAACTGTCTGACTGAATTAAACAAAAAAAGAAAAGAAGTTAATATGACAAGATTTATTTTCCATGGGCCATGTTGATTGATATTAATTAAGTTACCATCCATTAACTCCCCTCAGTTGGTCGCTGTGTTATGTAGTTGCTGTTCAACATCAGGACAGATCATCCCGTTTGTCCTTTTAAAATGTTGTCATGTTTTACTTTTTATGATTCTTCGGGGTACCCACTGAGTTCCAAGATTCCCTGAAAATTGACATTACTGGCCCAGAGAGCTTGATCATCATTTTAAAGAGAGGATTTCAAGTTAACTGTACCCACCCATCAAAAGATTTTTCTGAATATCATAGTTCAACTATTTTAGTGTATTCCTGTTAGATGAATCCATTTCATCATCATGATCTGAGACATTCCAGTCACCACCTTCTCCCCTCAGAGATACAGAAGAGAAATGTTTGTTGGACATTTCCATCTTTTCTCAGTGATTATTGAGGGCTTTTAAAATTTTCTTCTGTTAGTGGACCTGTGCTGTCTGCCAGGGGCAATGAGCTCAGCTGCCCAAAGAACTGCCACCCTAGATTTACTTTTTCTTTCTCAAATGTATTTGAATGATCAAGAAAAAGCAACCAAAAATGGTTCCAGGTGTCCAAGATCTCCTTCACCTGCTCCTTGTTATGAGTTAGGTGGACATCCATGTGTTCCTTGGCTGCTTCTGTTAATTTTCTGGCTTCTAAACGATAATACTATCAAAACCTGCCTTTGGTTCCACACCCTGCATACATTTATTTTCACAGTTCCTTTCTCTTTTTTTCTAAAATATAGTTTGTTTTCTGGTTTTGCTTTCAGCCAGTGTAACGTTACCTCTTCATTGTTGATTTAGATCATGGATTGATTTTGTTGAACATTAAATAAAACACACTTCAGCTTTTCCTGAGATTTTTCTTTTCGTTGTTGTTATTTACTTATGTTTTTTGTATCAGCTGATTAGTCTTATAACTAAAGTTTTCATCCAGAACCTTTGAGAGATCCAGGCAATGTTTTAGTGTTGCCAGTGTGAGGTCCTCAGCACGGGTCAAATGGTGATTGTCCAAACAGCAGAAATTTCCATTGCTGATATGCATGAAGAGAAATTTTACTTATTTTTCCTATTTCAAACTAAACTTCCTTTAACAGATGAATTTTCATTTCACCTAAGACTTAATTTTGTCAGAATTAAGCAAATGGTGTAAATACACTACAAACTATTTTCACATATCTTTTACATTCATTTTTGTCCCAGCTTTGAGAAGGATTTTAAAATCAAACGTTAAAATATTCAAAAGGAAAGATTCAGCTGGAAGATTTGTCATTCTGTTGGCTGGGATACAGGAGAAATACAGCCGAGCTGGTGACTAGCACATTATGAATAGCACACATTCCAAACAAAACACTGGAAAATAAATCTAAAGCTATAGATTAGCTAAAAGGTAAAATCAACGATAATTTTCAGAGGCAAAGATGTCCAATGAGTTAGTTCACTACCAAAAGATCAAATAAAGGAAAAAAATCCCACTAATCCTCCAAACCGATTCATTAGTTCTTAGCTGTACTCATAAATAAAAAAGAAGACTAATAAGGCCAATGTACACTATCTTCTCTCCTTTTCTGAGGAATGCCTCAGTGTAAGGCCACATATGAAGAGTATAAATGAACCCCCAGAGGACATGATAGAGAGGGTCCAAACGTGATGTTCTTTCTCTTCCTGGAAGTTATCAAGAAGTGTTCTGTTTGTCTATTTTTTTGGTTTTTTCATGACTATTAGTCCTCACTTCTCCAGCCTTGGTGAAAAGTGTGTGTGTGAGAGGGAGGCTGAGGCTGCCTGCTGCTGCCTGGGCTGTCCCAGTGGCTGGAGTCAGGGGGTGTAGCCGAGGTCATCCCCAGGTTATCATCTGACCGAAGGAAGGGCTCAGGCAGCCCCAGGTCAAAACACTGAACCTCTGCACTGCGTTGGTCTGGTGATGGAAAGACACTCTTGGAAGGTTGTGCAATGCCACTGGCTGGCTCTGTGTGGCAGGAAACACCACTGTGCACACTGGGACCCCCCCAAACAATGCTGTAGGTGCTGCCACGGCTGTCACAGCAGCATCAGCAAAAGAGATGCTGATAGACCAGGGGAGACACTCGGGTCTCTGTGAAAGTCACCCAGCAGGAGGCAGATTGTGGGAGTGCTGGGTCCACAGCTACTGCAGGAGCTCTCCACCGAGACAACACCTTTCTGCCTCTCAGCACTGCTTTGGGAAAGCCCGAAAGCACCTTCTGCAGCCTGGGCTGGGGGTGTTCCCTCCCTCCCTGAAGCAGCAGTGACTGCTCCTTGCACAGCCCTGCACAGGAGTGCGTTTGTAAGCAGCATGGGATGGGGGCTGGTGAAGCAGCTGAACCTGTGGCTGAGGACATGGAGAATACCTGTGAAAGAACACCTATCGAGTGCATTCCAGAGTGAGAAAAGCCACAAAACCTGATCTTATATTTCAGATAAAAATACAGACTGCTTCTCTCACTGCATGCTGTCAGGAGTGCTGAGACAGTCCCCAGGGGTGCAGAGCCTGACAAGCCATGGCTGGCCCTCAGGGGAAGGTGTTCACCTGGGGAGTTTCAAAGAGCTGATTTATCCCAGAGACTTGGGCACAGGTATTATTTTGGGAAGCCTCTACTTCAGCAGTGCCTAAATGCATCTTTTTTGTCTCTGCCTCATAGGACCTATCGTCACACTCAGACACTGACCTTATTCTTATCTTGTTACACTTCCTGCAGGCTCATTCCAGATGTCACTGAAAGCAGAGTGGCTTGTGTGAAGTGGCCATGTGAAGGTGTTTGATTCACTGTTGCCTTCCATGTTCCTCTGCTCCACGTTCTTCTGGACTTCTGTGGGAAGAACTGAAGCCAGAACTGACTTTCTGTGTCTCTCTTTATGAGATAGAATCCATTTGGTCAGTTGTGGTCTTTTGATTTTTATTATTTTTAAACAAACAAACAAACAAACAACCTGACTCATTAAAGATGAAGATTTTTCAAGGCCTTTTCTTCAGGGCCTGTGGCATACAGAATTGAACTTGATAATAATATTAATACAAAAGTGAACTTGACCCATTAAGTATTTAGGTAACTGAGAACAGAAGACATGGCTTCAGTCCAGGCTTTTAAAAACTTGCAGTTAGAAAGCATGAACTGCATAAATTTTAAAGAAAAAAAAATTGCAAAACAGAACTGATTCAGGTTTTTGTTTGTTTGTTTGTGATTTTTTTTCCCTTAAACTTTACAGACAAAATAGCAAAAAAATGATATTTTTCCCCCCCTTGGCAAAGTTGTGTGTGGGATTATATCTACACAAACTCCCCTCCCAAATGAAATGTTTTTGTCATATCAGATGACAGATAACTAGATGCAGTTTGGGAAGTAGGAGTAGGAAGAGAGTAAAGAGAAAGATACAATGGGTAAAGCAGAAGAAAAGCTGAAGAGATGCAAAAGAGGTAACTGGGACAGGAAATGCTGCAGACAAGGGGAGGTGTGAAGGCAGAGATAAATCAGCTAAGGAATGAGAAGACAGAGGTCAGAGCAGTCAGAGATGTGGCTTGTAGCACAGCAGGAAAGTGAAAAACAAGAGCAAAGCAGACAGAGTGTATCCAGTGCCGTGTTCCTCCCTGTGCTGTGCTCCCTGTGCCTCCTGCCCACCCTGGACATTCTGCAGAGGGGAAGTGTGAAGAGCCTGGGTCGTTTATGGATGGCAAGGGTGGGGTACTTCTTCCCTGGAATACACTGGTATTTTTCTTTTTTAATTTATTTTCTGGAAAGAGAGGGGAAGAGGAAGGGGACATACACAACCTGGAAAGGCTTGGCAGGCTTTTGCTCTCAGGGCTTGGTTTTCCCTTTCTTCTAACAGTGCATTTATCTGTTGACACTCTTCAGAAAAGTCAGGACCATTTGCTGGTTTGGTTATGCTGCCAGCTGCCTCACAAAAGGACCTTACTTCGTGTTGTGTACTTCCTCTACTGCTGTTGAACATCAGCGTTTCAGGGGTTACGGGTGGTATTTATTCAACTAATTGTTTAGTTCTACTGTATTGCCCAAATCTCTGCAATTTAAGCCCTGTCTGACATCTGTCCAAACAAAAAGAAGAGGGAAATCCTGAGGTGATTCAAGTATCGACTGAGAGCAATGATCATTTGGCATGCAGTCAATACTGACCTTTTCCATCTGGAGAGCTTGAAGGGGAAAGAATAGCTGTTGTTTCCATTGTAGTTTAACTACTGAAGTGATATACGCAGTGTCTTTTCATGTACCTAGGATATTTTAGTGAGAAACAGGGGACCAGTGAGTGTTTTTTGTCCTCACAACATCTAGAAGCTATAAGGTACAAAAGTTTATGTCCCCTCTTTCATCATGCCTAGCTGCTTGATCCTTGTCGGGTGGGTGGTATGCTCTACATATGTCCAGAAACATATTCCATGGTGATTATAAACCAGCCCCTTCCAAAACCCTGTGTTAGATTGGATATTAGCATGTCTCAACAGCAACCGTGGCACGGGGGGTCAGGGCACCTGAAAATACATTTAAGAGGAATCTTGTCTCTCAAAGAGCTTTTCAGATTTAAGCTACTGAGATCCCCAAGTGAATTTCATGTCCCTTATTTGCTTCCTTCCCTTCAGACACCCTTAAGCACCGAAGGGCAGGGGCAGCTGTCCCAGCAGACACTTATCACAAGGCACAGAGGTGCCAGCCACACAGTGAGCGTCTTCCTACCAAAAAGACACATTTGCTGGCTACCTTTGGCCCATTCATGACCACTTTATGATTCCTGACCTGTGATTGTTCATCCTCACAGACTGGAGAAGATGTGCTGAAGTATTTAAAAGATTATGATATGTGGCATGCTGCTCTTGAAATTCATTATCTGAAATTTGCTCCTCATGATCACTGGGGAAAAAAAAATGCAGAGAAATAGTTTGGCTGCAATGGTCTGGATTTATCATTACTATGATGTTTCTGGTATCAGTGAAGAAAACTAATTCCCAGGTCAAAAGCTGCCGTGAAGTTATTTGAAGGATAGGTTTGGCTGCAGCCATCCACTGTTGTTTGTAATTAAATCACCATCACTGAAATGTCAGTGAAGGAAAGGCTGGGCTGAGCGCTGTAGAAAGGGGAGTTTGGGACACGTGGGAGAGCCTGGCATTTACAGAAATAGTGTAACTTCCTCCTGGGGCAGCTGGACTTTCACACCCCTGAGCTAAAGCCTGTGACAGTGGCTGCCCCTGGGGGTTTGGAGTAGGAACATCTTCCCTTGGGGGAGGAGAAGACAATAAACACAGCACAGCCCTGCCAGGGTGAGAACGTTTCTGCACATGCTCCAGACATACACTGAGCTCTGAAAACAACGGGAGCAGCAGTTCAAAGGGGTCCAGTGACTGGCTGACCTCACATGGAAAGAACTGCCTTTGATTCCTTCCTCATGTGTTTCAGTAGATCTCAGAAGGGTAATGAATGGAACTATTCAGATGTATAAACCATTCACTTTTCCAGTTTTGTATTTCCTTTAAAAAAATATTCCTGATTATGAGGATTCTATTGCAGTTTCAGATTTTACATTTCAGAGACAGGTTGGCTCGTGCTGTCTCACTCCCATCAGTGCTCTAGATACAAAGGCAGCCTGCTGACCTTTTGCACACTACAGGAATTATCCTGTAAACACTCCCATGGAACAAGCTAAAAACGAGCATCTTCAGAATCACTGGTGGTAGCTACAACTACCACGTTCATTGTGAGTCTGCATCCAGCATCACCTTGAATACACTGACTTCATTACAATGCTGTCAGTAGAACATCAGGATCTCGACACAGGTTTATCTACTGGGCAACATCTCATGCAGAACTAATGCTCACTGAATGCAGGGTGGAACCAGCATGTTTCATTCCCAGAGCAAGGCAGAGAAAAGGGAAGGAAAAGGAAGGGAAAGGAAGGGAAAGGAAAGAGGAAGGGGAAGGGAGGACAACCAAAGGCAGACAGAAGGGATGACTGAGCAGCTGGCCAGAACTAGGGGACTTTAAAAATAGAGTTAAAGAAGAAAAGTGAAACCTGGAGTGAAAAGGCCAAAGCTAAGCCAGTGTGGATGTTATGGGTGATGAGAAGCACTGCTGTCTGCTTCCACCACAGCACTGCCAGTATCTGAGAAACCTCAACTATGGAGATAGAAGCCTGACAGGTCTGGACCTTCCGTTAGGTGGAACAGTAGGATAGATGGAGTTGCCAGCCTCTGACCTTTAGCCTTCCAGTGTCTCCTGTTGCCTGGGGGAAAGGGACTGAGAACAACTGCATCACCGAGCTGGGGCAGGGGCTTCTGACACGCTAAAGGGCAGCTGAGGGCAGGCAGAGCCTGGGCAAGGGGCCACTGCCTCTCCTGGTGCTGCTCAGCCCCCGTGCCCGCTGCAGAGCCGAGCAGCTCCCGAGGGGTGGCTGCAGCCCCGTGTGCTGCCACCCAGCCCGGCAGCTGCCACACACCCTGCGCTGGTTCCTCCACTGGAAGCTGCCCTAAGGAAAGCATTCCTCTGCAAAACCAGGCCTCAGGGCTGCCATAACGGGCAGCAACGCAGAGCTCTTCTGCTGTCCCTCCAACCCCCGCTGCACTGCCTGGGGCTGCCTCGGGCGGGGGGAGTGGGACAGCCTGGGGTGCAGACCTGGGCACTGCCCCACCTCTGCTGCTGCTGCAGGAGTGCTGAACGAGTCAACACCCCGGGAAAAAACACAGATCTTTGAGAACAGTGTCTAAATCAAATCAAATGCTCAAGTAGAAATACCTGATCATGGGTATTACACACTAATATAGAAGCAATCAGCGGGAGCTGCTTCCAAGACAAAGGACAACACTGAATATTAGGGTAGAATATTTCATTATTCTTCATCACCACTGAAAAAATCCATTTCTTTCAAGACACAAAGGAATAATAATAGCAACAGTGTTAGTTCTTCATCTTTTATTTCTTAGCTATGCTTCAAACTAGTATTGACAGCTACAAAATAAATTCAAATTTTGCCGAGAACTTTTAGCAAACAGAAGACATAGAAAAAAAAAGCAAGCTAGACTCAGTGATAATCCTCACTAAGAAGACACTTTACAAGCACAAAAGGGCATACAAGTAAACTATTTTTAATTATTTGTTTACGTACCAAAGAAGTCAGGCGATTGGTAAGAATATTTAGAAACACAAAGTGAGAGATGAGGAATAAAAGACAGAATGCTGTTGACTGAGGCTTGCTGGGAGGCTGTGCAATGGAAATTCAAAATTTAATGTCTATGATTTGTTCCAAAAAGAGAATGGTACAAATTTGGATGGATTTCTTTGTTTCTTTCTTTTTCAGAGATGCTGTTTTCTGTTCCAGAGTCCTGGATGATTTAGGACCACATGTCCTCTGAAATCTTGAGGATTAACATTTTAATCAATAAAACAATACAGGCTTAAAGGGCATCTGTTACTGACTTTCTGACCCCTCAAGAGAGGTAAGTGACCGTATGTAATGAGTAGGAAAAAAATCTTTGTTTCATGGATTGCAACCTAGAGGGCACCTGCTGATTGCAAACCACCTTTAACCAGTAATTTTCTAATATAGATTGTTCTCTAGGCTGCATGAGGTAACCAAATATTAGCTGCAAATTGGCAGATATATTTTTCTAGTAGGAAAGCAATCACTCACCTAAAAATTAGCAATTGCCTAAGTGCCAGAGATGATGATCATGTGGTTCTATTTATTTTCTGCAAATAAGTTGTGGTGCCTTTCCACTGAAAAAGGAGCCAATACAAAACACAGTTAGTCACTGGCTGGGAAATCAACTGTGCTCCAAAAAGCCCCTGAGAAGTGGCCAGTGTCCCTGCAAGGCTGCTCCCTGTGTCCGTGAAAGGTCACAGCAGCTGGGGATCTCCCCGATGGAACAGGAGAACGTCATGCACCTCTTCAGGAGGAAAAGCATGAAGGACTTGGGAGTTACAGGCTGGTCAGCCTCCTCTCAGCCCTGGGAAGCACACAGAGCGAATTCCCCTGGAGATCATAGCCAGGCCTATCTAGGAGGCTGGAAACAAGCAAGTGATTTGGAACAGGCAGCAGGTGAGGAGCGTGTGTTTCTACCTCTGCCTCACCCTGCTGTAAGAGATCACTACCAAACAGTGAGACATCCCATTTCTGCTGATGGGGCATCCTTAAAATCTGAGAACTGGATCATTCTAGCAGTGTCTGTGAGCCCAAAATGCAGCAAAAAGATGCTCCTTTACAGACGTGCTGACTGTTGCCTAGCATGTGCCAAAAGCACAGGAGGCCGTGCAGGAGACACAGAGGTGCCTGACACCCTTGTTTCTCCAGGAGATTTTTCTTAGGAGCACCCAACCCAGCAATAGCAACCAAAGTCAACCAAGTGCCAGCTTTGTTAGCATCTGTTAAGACTTGAACAATCATGGACTGTAGAATACCTGAAGTCGGAAGGGGCCCATAAGGATCACTGAGTCCAAAAATGTCCTCAGCCATGACTTTCACAGTGGAGACCAAGCAGTCTGGTGGTTCAGAGCTTCTCACCTCCAACCTTGTCAGAAAGGTCCACATCACACTGACCCCTGGCATCCCTTGCTTTCTGTGGAGAGTTGCTCACCACTGTTTTACCACACCTCCCTTTGAAAGGTGGTGTGTCAAAGATAAAAGGCATTTGACAGGAAAATTGCACAGAGCAAAGCTTAAAGGATGTTTCAGAGCTTGCTACATACGTTAGAGAATTAATAAAACTACAAAGTAGGAAGAAAAGCAACACCACTGGGCTCACGCAGAACTACCTTTGGCTGGCATTAAGATCATACTGGAGCTGATGTGCTGTCTGTGCAGGTTAAGGTAGCAACATTTTTCACATAGAATCCAAGCTGGATAAATTAAATTGAGTAGAAGAGACTTTCCATCACTGCTTTTTCCTTTGTGCTATTCTCGGTACCAGCATCATCCTATTTCTTGGGCTTGGAAGTTATCATGAACAGGGTCATGTTCAGGGAAGTGTTCTCAGTCCTTGCATGGGGTTTTGTAACTGCCTGGGCTCCATTATGACCGACAGAAAGGGTGAAGCCAAAGCCCCGTGGGCTGGAGAACATGCTGGTTCCTGAGTCTGTCACCGAGTCATGGAAGAGGTGCCCATTACCTCACAGAGGATTAAAGCCTGACACTGAAACCCTCAGGGACATGGCTCCTCCTGCAAAAGAGTGAGCCTGCTCACACCCGAGTGCCTGCTGTCTCCACAGTGGGAAAGCACAGGATGACTGATCTTCAGTCCACTCCAGAATCAGGTCCCTTCCCAGCGGCAGCCTGGCCAGCACACTGAGTGGGCTTTGGAGGGGACCAGGGCACTGCTGCAGTGAGCTGGGTCATGTCAGAGGCTGCCAGGGAGGGGGTTCTAGGAGCAGGGGCCCGTATGGGCTGGCTGTGGATTGTCTGATGTTCTTGGTGCACTTGTCCAAGCAGTGGGTGTCCTGAGCCCAGCCTGTTGAAGGTGTTCTCTGCACACTCGAGGGCTCCTCCTGCTGCTGTCCCTGCCGTGCAGGCGTGAGGGAGCCCTGCAGAGCTGGGCTGCAGCACCCAGGAGGGAGCTAATGGGGTGGCTCTTTTAATGACTGTTTGTGAAGGATTTACTGTTCCATTTACATGTGCAGTGGTTCACACCAATACTACCCAGTACATCCTTTCTAGTCTGTAAATAACTGGTAATCCCACATTATGAATATGATGTATAATAAAGTTCTGTAAATTCTCCTTTTGAAAATAAGAGCCAAGTTTCTTTAGCAGGACCAGCTGTCTTCAAATGCAGACACAGCTCTCCTCCATGCATGCCAATTAATCCAATGGCATCACATCAAATGCAGACAACCCACCCCTCACTTTCAAACACCAGGAGACCTGGGACTATGAGCAGAGACTGCACTAAATAAAAAAGAAAAGGTGCCACGGGACATCTACCCCCCTGCCAAGCTACCACTCAATGCCAGCTAACCTGGCAGTAGAGCTGGCCCTTCCCCTGCTGCCAGAGCCCTGACTGCTAGCCCCCCATGGCTTCACGAGCCAGAGCCTCTGCCAGGAACCTGCTCTTGACCAGATGTTTTCAGAAGGAAAAAGGCAAGGCAGCCACCTCTGTGACTGAGCTGTGGGGTTGCTTGTGATGGGTGTGGGTAAAGCACTGGTGTGTCTGAGCCTGGCCTTTACACTGCCTGGTCCCTTTCAGCGACCTCTGGGAGAGCAGAGCAGGGAAAGCACAAACACAGGTAAAGACTCGGGACTCGGAGAGAACAAAATGCCCCAGACCAGTCCCCTGATCCTTTGGAGTCAGACAAGTGACTAAAGAGAGACAGACAAGCAATTTGATAGCTGCAGCCATCACTCTCACTCGGGGGGACCTTAAGTGGCAGTGCCACCCACAGAGCTGGGCACACCAGCCCCGGGGCAATGACAGACCTGAGGCTGGCCACACAGCCACCCCCAGCTGCCTCCCAGCCCAAACCTCTGCTGACACACAGGGGGAAGTGATAAAGCTGTAGGGGTGGGCACACGGAGACAAAAAAGGGAAGGGCAGCAAAATTAAAGAGAATATTAACTGTACAGGTCTGTCTCACCGTGTGCAACAGCCAAAGGCAACTGATGGCTCCAGACTTCATCCGTGCACTGCCCAGGCCAGTGGATCTCCTGCACACCAACGTGACAGAGGTGATAAAGACCTACATTACACCTGCCCCCACAACAATCCTGGGCAAGACCAAGGATATAAAAAGTTAGGAAACGTCAGATGAAGATGTCTCCTGCCACCCAGACCTGGCCTTTTAGGTGAATGAATTTATATGCAGTTTATACAGTAGCATGTAATGATTCTTAGCCTCAACCCTCCTGAGGACCAACCTAACAAGGCTACCTGCAGTCCTCCCCTTCTTCCCACTGTTCATCCAGAGCTCTGCAGGAGGCAGATGATGGTATAATTAAAGACTGTATCAGAATGCACATGCACAAGAAAGCCATAAATTAATGCTGTACAGACAGCATTAAACCTGACATTTCCCACCACTGGAGCACTCCTCTCTGGGACCTGAGCTCTCCTCTCACATTGATTGAGGTGGAGACACAAAAAAGTAAGTGGGAAAAAGCATCTCAGCGTTTGAAACTAATGATCATATCTGGGGTCAGAGCACAGGTTTTGTACTGGTTTTATACAATTAAGGTAGTAAATATTAGCAGTATAAAGCAGGAGCTCTCCTGTGTCTGTAGGTAAAGGTCAGCACTGCAGTGGTTCCTGGAGGCTCCCAGCTCTCCAGTCTGGGGGCACGGGTGGACTGGGACATGATCCTTGCCCTCCTACAAAAATGAAGTTGTGGGATGGGGGAAAATACACATCCAGATCACAGTGTTTCTGTAACATGGACTTGAGATGCTGCCAAACACAGGGAACTGAGGGCACTCTGATACCCAGCACAGGAGATGTCCCTGCTCACTGCAGGGGCTTGGGCCAGATGACCTTTAAGGACCCTTTCCAACCCAAACCTTTCAATGATACAGACAACATCTCTGTGACCCATTTGCTGAACAAGTATGTGAAACACCTTTGGCAGTTTACAGCCTTACTAGCTGCAGACAATCCCTAAGCTCCAGCTGCTCTGGAGAGGAGAAGACCTGATGGCTGTAGAGCATGTCGTCAGGCTCATTTGCTGTGTGCAGTCAGAAAGATGGTGGCTCTGCTTATGACACTTGCTCTAATAGTAGCAGAGGCAGTGAAGTGCTGGGGTCACACCCCCAGCCCCAGAGGAGGGTTGACGTAGGGATGATGTCCACAACCAGGCAAGAAAGACCCTGCTGATGGGTTTTCACCCAGGGCCTGGCCAGCCTTGGGTGGGAACTGATGAGGAGAGGCCCCCCAGGTGCCCCCACCTTCCACATTAACCTGGAGGTGGGGCAAGAAGCCACCTCTATAAGAGCTGGCTCTGCTCGTGGTGTGCTTGGGGAGTTTTTCTATGTGGTGTATGTGCTGGTTTTTGGAAGGGCTCCCTGACTCTTCATGGCAAGTGGAGTTCCCAGGATGGCAGGGTCAGGACGTGAAGCTGTCTCTGAGTCCTCACTCTACAGCTGGACTCCTGGCCTGGCTGCTCCCATCTCCCCTGGCTTGGCTCCTTGGCTGGGCCACTCCATTCTTCACGTCCACTGCAGTGGGTGAGTGCATGGACTTGTTCCTCTTCTGGCTGTCTGGCACTTGGGATCCCTGGTATGTGATGTGGTAGCAGAGGGGGGAGTTTGGCTGCTGCTCTGCCTGTTAATGATAGCATTGTTCTATACTGTGCAAGTGGTCAGCAGAAGAGGCAGTTAATGAATGTTTCTGCCTAAGTGAAATTGTGGCTCTCCTGGCTCCCCTGTTTGTAGGACTGTTACCACCCCACTTCTTCATGTAAGGGCATCAGAACAGACCCTTCAGAAGAGGCTGGGTGTTTCCTGCCATGACCCCTACTGCTCCAGGGAAGGTACAAGCTTATAACCCACGACCTCCTGCTTCTCAGGAAGCCTTTCAATGAAGGAGTGGAAGGATACAAGTAAGGAGTGGCTTCTCTATGGAATTGAGCAAAGCTGAACTCTAACTCCACTCCTACCAGGAGAAGGACAAGGAGAGGGAAAAAGGGTAGAGCTGGGGCAGACCCAGGTCTAATGCCTCCCCCCATCCTCGTCCAGAAGCATCAGGTGCCTGGTTTGCATGTCTTTGGTGTTGGCACATCCCAGGGGTTAGGGGCCTTCGTCAGCCCCAGCAGGTCACTGTCCCAGACAGTCATCTCCTCAGGTCTGGGGCTGGTCCATGAAGAAGGAACACCACAGGAAAGAACATTTAAAACTCAATTTCATTTTTCCTTCTGTCCTCAAATACAGCATTTCAGAACTCCTGAAATGTACAGCTAGAGTTGACTTTACCTTGGGCTTCAGCCTTAGAAGAACCAACAATTGGCATATTCCTGCCCAGTTGTTGGTCTCCTGTATGAACACAGAAAACAACATTTTAGTGTTGTTTTGGAGGCAAGATAGGACATTAATTTCCAAAAACTAAAGACAGAAATCTAGAACTTGAAAGAAAAGTATTAAATCATTCCCTTTACCAGACTTCTTAAACGTCTATCTGCTTAGTCATTGTTCAATCTGCCACACCTCAAGTGCAATGTTATGCAGCCCGTGTTCTGATTTTTGTAATCAAATTTGTTCCCTTTAGAAAGGGCTAAGGACTGCTGAAAAGGTTTCTTTTTTTTTTAATCAGGAAGTGGCTGAATGAGACTGAAATATTTTTGTTGCTGAAGTGAAATGTGAACTGGGGTGCCTGGGAAGTGAAGCACACTACATGGAATGACATCACTGTTTGGTTGGCTTTGCAAAGTTGTGCTTTCAGATAAGTCACATTTATGACTAAATGATTTGTCACCAGTGCTTCGTGGTAGCTTAGCCAGAAGTGAATGCTTTATGTCATACACTTCACCTCAAGCAGAATGCATTGTTATTTTAAAGCTCTATCATAAATGTCGTTTTAGGGTATTGTGAAATAGAGTATTCAGGTGCTGAAAAATGGTTATCTTCATTCCCAGCCTTAAATAACTTACTTTTTTTAAAGGCAGTTGATTCTGAATATACAAAGGATCTGTTCAGAGCTAAATAGTGGTCTAAGGAGTCAATTCTGGGTCAGCCCGGGCAGTGTGGTTGTGTAGGGTGAGCCTCAGCAGCAAGGAAAGTGAAATATCTCCTGTGATTCACAAATAGATGAAGAAAAGGATTTAAAACTCTCATATTGCAGTCTTTGAATTAGAATTATAACTTTTAGGATGTATTGTTATGCTGTGAAGAACATGAACTTGCTAATAAAGCAAGTATCTGAGGATATTTACTGTTTACTCGTGCCAATGTTGCTGCTGCCAGCAGGGAGCAGTGATATGCTCTCAAAGTTCAGGCAGTTTCACTCTGTCTTGCTTTTAAATATACCTAAAGCAACTTCATTGCTTCCTTGAAAACAATCAAGGACACGACAGATTATTCTCTCTTCAGCTGCACGGCAACTGATTGTCCTGAGAAATATTTTCCTGTTAGTATGGCTTGGAAAAAAAAAAAATAAAATCCCCATTTCAAAGGGCCTTTAATTGTTTTCTCAGCTGAAAGAAGCTCTGGTATGCTTTTGGCAATACAAGATTATTTTATCCTATCAAGAGGTATCATTTTTGCTGTGGGGAAATGTGGGAAAACAATAGTGTTTAATTTTTTATCATAAACAGTCTTTATAGGAATGGCTTTGGGTGACACTGGTATAATTCTGCTGCTTCAGAGGCAGCTATGTCTGATTTTTCTTTCATGTTTTCATGGTTCTGTATCAACAAAAGTTTTTGAATGTTTTGTTTTTAGCAGCCAGAGGTTCTTCTGATGAATTGCCCTGCTCTCATGCTGCCATGTATCTGATGTTCAATCAGGAGTGACTTGGAAAATGACAGTGAGCTTGGAGCAGTTGTTGCTTCCTTCCCTGATCCCTGCTAATCACATCCTGGGGAGTGCAAGGACTCCTCTGGTTCCAGGCTGTGCTGTCCCTTAACAGAATGGGTTTGGCACATCTGCAGCCGTGATCCTCATGGAAACCCAACTTGGCCAGCTAAAATGCACAGAGAATCATCAGGCCTGAACTTAGATCATGAATAGAATTTGTTTCCTGTGACCATAATTAAAATTACATAGCCATAATTAATCATGATGAGTATATGAAATGTATAGGCTTGTGATACACAGAATCTGAATGTTTCAGAAAGCACCAGACATAGCCCTCTAGGTGGGACTGACATTTCATCTCAGGGTGATTTTAATTTCCCATGGACAGAAAAATCAATCATATGTTGGTTTAAAGGATCATGTAAATATTTAGGAATCATGAAAAAATTTTATTTCAGTGTTGTTGAGTGTTTAATGTTGAACTGCTGGTTTTCCATAAGAGCCCTGTTGACTGATGGTGACGTGACCCACGGCTCAGCAGCAGCCTGGTCAGAAGCACCAGCACACGTCTCAGATCTGGTGCTTGGTTTCTGCAGCAGGGCCAGGGCTCCTGGCTGCATCGTCTGTGTTGTGCTGCTCAGCTGTACCCAGGCTGTGCCAGGAGAGATGGTGCCCTCTGGTAGGGACTGCAGACAAATAGAGGTGCTAGTAAACCCCTGCAAGGCTTTACTCTGGCAGAGAAAAACCACTCAATATGTTATTAAACCTAATTTCAAACAGTTTGGATTAAATTCAACAAAATAAAACATTCCAACTCTTAATGAAACAACAGAAGCAGCTAAACAAAAGTCCTAAATTGTTTCCCAGCAGGAAGTCAGGGGCCACTAAAATCAGACTTTTCTCTGAATATCTGCACTTCTGCTAAAAAAAAAAAAACTCTTTGCCAGGAGAATCCCAGTCAGCTGTGCTGGAGGCTGTGGGAGCAGGGCAGTGCAGCAGCCTTGGTGCTACCAGCTCCCAGGGGAGGTGGGCAGGTTTCCCTGCCTCAGGGCCGTGTGTCTGGTGCTGCCAGCAGCCCGCAGGGGTGTTCTGAGAGGCAGGAGGGGAGCCCTGGGTGGGGAGGGAATCCTGCTGGCCACCAGGAAAAGGTCACAGACCAACCCAAGTTGCTTTCAGATCCCACAAGCTTGGGGTTACATTTAAGAATGAAAGAAAAATACAAACTCCCAGACTTGTCTTTTTTTCAGAAGTCATGATTCAAGCCAGAGAAAGTGATGTTTACCTAAGAGGCAGGAATTGTTTTGAACTTGTCTCCTGTTCCTTAGTTTAAAGGTTTGCTTCCCCTACTGCCACTGCCCCTCCTTGGGTGTTCTGGCTTCCAAGGCTGTAAAAACTTCTGATTTCAGTGTATTTGCAAATTTATCATTGCAGCAGGGCACCTGGACAGCCACACAGAGCTGGGTTGGTTTTTTTTCTAGATATAAGCTAAAGTTCTCAAATAATCAACTAATTTGAGGAGCCTCAGCTTTATGAAAAAAACACTCAATAGTGTGAGGTGCAACAATATCACAAGAGCTGGCAGTCAGTGTGTGCTTGGGTGGTTTGGTCTCTCAAAGTATGTGCTGGGGAAATACCTGAGAGGATCCACGAACATCCCACAGGGTCTCACCTGTCTTACATCCCTGTTTGGGCACCACCACAGACCCTGCAGCTGTACCAGAGTCCTGCCTGCAGCTCTCACACCCTCCTGCTTCTCCCCTAGGGGGTATGCCAAAGCTCTGTGACATTTATGTGTCAGACCCAGTTTGTCTGAGCCACTTAGTACTGCTTGAGACATAGTTTATGGCATGGTTCAAAGTTTGATCCAAATTCTAAAACCAGCTTTTCCTTATTGATGTCACAGTGCTGAACCTTAAGCAGGCCCATAAATCCTTATCTCTGCTCTGTAAAGCCTTATGCTGAATTAACAGCTAGTTGGTAATTCTCTAACCTTGCCCTTAGGAAGCCTCCAAAATATAGTTACACATTTTTTTTTCTAACCCGTTTTCCATTGATAATGTGAAATTTATATGCACAACAAATACATATTTCCACATTGATTTTTGTGGGTTCAGACTCAGCAGGAGCTGAGGAGGAAATGCTGCACCCCCCAGTGCCTCTTCTGTTTCCTGCTTCATCTCAGAGACAATGCTGCTCTTATTTAGTGTTTTTTCTTTCTAGATACTTATTTAGCTAATAGAATCCAAGAAGTGGAGTCTCACACAGAAGTTCAGAGGAGTAGGAAGTGCAGTCTGGTGGTGTGCACTGTGCACTCTGGACAGTTTGATTTTATGCTAGTTCATGGTAATAAAACCATCTCAGAACAGACTGATTTGGACTCTGCAGAACCTATCAGTCAGCCTGGAGGCTGTGGAAAATCAGTTATCACACAGGTGTGAATCTGAACCTCTGAACTGTCAGGGCACCTTCTCTTACAGCAGTCACTCCCAAATTGATTGGTGGTGTTGAGGGTGGGGGGATGTGAGTGTGGGTGTGTAAACAGGAAGAAAGCAAGCCCCAAAATCTGGGTCTTAACTGAGCAGAGTGTTTGTTGATCTGAGCAAGAGAGGACCCCACGTACAGCTGCACCCCCCAGGGCTCTGTGCTTGTTCCCATGTCACCCCTCTTGTCTGCATCAGGGCAGCAGCAGCCCAGAGGGATGTAAATGGATGTAAATCCAGAGGACTCTGAAATGGTAGAGGAAGCCCAAGTTCACGTTTCTGGAACAAACTGCAAATTGAAGAGTTCAAAGCAGCCCGAGACCCACGTGTGTTATAATGGGCTGCTGAGGATGTTCCTTGCCATGCTCTACTGGCAAGAAAGTTAATCACTGACTTTCAGGTGATTACATAACATTTAATTTATTTAAGATCAAAACTGAAGAGGCTAGTAAACAAAAAGTAATTTCCTTCCATTTGATTTCCCTCTACTCTGACTTGTATCTCTGGGGTTATTGGTGTATCCATAAGCCCATGTATAGAGGTGTTCTTTGGGGAGGATCAGCAACAGCAGCTGTATTTCCAGTTCATATCTTACCTTAATAGAAATTACATTTTGCATGTAAATAGATGTCCAAAAGTACAGAATGAGAATTATGTACTCTTACTGCATTTATTGCCTTGCCCCTCAGCTCACAACCTATCTGGTCTGCAGGAGAACTACCTCATCTCCACTACGAGTCATACAATGTTTCCTTACTTCTTGTTTTTAATTACCTGACATTAACCACCAATGCTCGAAGATTTGCCTGAAGGCATACATTTCCTCCAGGAAAGAGCAGTTGAATTTGCAGCTGACTTTTTCACCAGGTCAGCACAGACTTGCTGCCCCTCTGGAGCAGGTACAGTAGCTGATGGTACTTTGGTGCCCATGCCAAGACTTCTTCCAAGTTTGGCATGTCCTCCTCTGCTCTCAGACCCGGCCCTCCTGCCTCCTCCAGCAGCCACCACCAGGGACTCAGCCTGGGGTGGTGGCCTTGCATTGCTTTCCAGTGGGTTTGACACATGAGCCCAGCAGTGCTCCGGGCAGCACATCTAGGGGTGATTTTCATCAGGCAGGAATCTGAAGGAATGGGGTCTAATTCTGGTCATAATACTGACTTTCCCTTGCTATGTTTCTGGCATAAACTCCCTTGCTTGAGAAAGGACTGGAGAGGAGACTGTTCAGATGCTGAGAGAGAGATTCAGACTTTTCAAGGCTGCACAAGTCTCATTTTTCCATGAGTGAGAAGCCTTGGCTGGCATGCCTGCAAAATCTGCCCTGTCCTGAACACTGCCCAGCCCAGTGGGTGATCTGACTACGAGGGTTCAGACTGGCACAGAAAATGTCCCATTCCTATTCTAAGGGACTAGAATTCTAATTGTAATAGATTTCCAGTTCTAATGGCACTTCACCATTATTTGTTCACACCCATGAGTCCAGACATGCATGCAAAAAATTAAAACTTTGCATGACAGTAACACATAATTCATAGGCAAATGATAGTCCAGATTCTTCTTTTACTTAAAATGTTGATGTTAGTGAAGTTATTCCAGGTTTGAAGTAGTGCAAAAAGAGGAGAGGCCCAAAAGGTATAAACTTATTTATTAATATATCATCAAGAGGCATTTCTTTAGCTTGCATCATGTCAATAACACCACAAAACTACAACTTGGAGAGGTAATTGCCTTTTTGCTTTCATTTCCTTTAATGGGAGAAGCAAACTTATTTTTGTGCCATTTCACATGACTAACACTTTCAGGAACACAAACAACGTAATAATCACTTGGGATGGGGGGTGATGTGGAAGAGAGAGCATACATCCTGCAGATAGATATGATACCCACATTATATGCACAGAGAAGAAGAAAAAAAAGAAATGAAAAAAACCCTAATAACGTTTCTGCGTAATGCTCTCCCAAATTAAATTGCTCCGATCTGGTGTCTCATGAATCATTGTATCAGAAACAGTCACAGCTAAAATGAGAATCCTTTGCTGTCCCCAGTCTGAATTAAAACAGTAACTTGGCCTCCACTCCTGAGCTTTCCCATCAGCATTTGTCAAAGAGAAGTAAAGATTTAAACATGAGAAGACATCTCTGTGATTTTCAAAATAGCATTTAAATTTTGCCTTGGACCAATTCAGTACAGAATATTGAAAAAGTATCCTACAGATGTTGAGTTTCTGATCCATTTTATCTGAAATAAAATCACTCAATTTAACATGCTAACAGAAGTTGAAATGACTGTTATCTAATTAGGTGTTGGCAATCAGACTCTGAAATGCTTTTCCCCAGGTAGGCAGCTCTGTGTGCCCCGCACACACACTCTGCAGGACACCTCTCACCCCTGCTCTCCCCAGTGTTGCTCACTCTCCGAAATTCATCAAGTGATGTTTTGTAGCATTAAGACAAACCCAAAGCCATTGACACCGTAGCACAGCATATCTTTCACCAAATAACTCGTGTTGGTTTTTTATCTTTGTAAGCCATTAAGTCACTGAAATACTCGTAAGTATTCTTGGCTGAACTGCTTCAGCTTATTACCAAGGGAATTTGTTGGTGTGTTTGGGGTTTTTTTTTTGGGAAAAGACCATGCAGAAAGTGTTCAGTACTTTCCTTTGGCTTCAGGTTGTGAATTTGGGTTGGACTATGTCCTCCTGAGGGATCAAGGTTTTGAAGCTTCCCTGTTAGCTGAAGGGTCATTCCACAAAGCTCTCACCTTCAGTCTTGGTCCAGAGCCAGAAAACTTTACCAAATAATCCTCCTGAATGGAATAAATCTTTATTTCTTTTCAGGGATGTGGGATAACCAGGGAGGCAGCAGGCAGACTTGGATGCTGCACTGAGAGACAAACATTCATCTCTTTTCAATTACACCACCCATGTGTTAATGAAACAGCAAATACAAATGACTAGAAAAACTTGTGGTATCGAGTTGGCTGTAGAGACATATTGAATGACATGTTTTCCAATTGCCATAAAATTAGGTTGCCAGTTTACAGCTGTCATTCTGCTCAAACAGATCTGATGAAAAGGACAGAAAACTGTTCCAGCACACCTCATAGCAGCACAGCCAGAGATCGATCCCAGGCAGCGAAAACAATCAAAGAGAGAAAAGCCACAGCAATTTAAAATTGTGGAATGTGAATTTCTGGCTGCCTTGCCAGTCAAGGCAACGGGCTGAACTGGTAACATGAGCTGTCAGAAGGAAAAAATGTTAGTGTTTTTTTTCACTGGGTGGCAACTAGCACAAAACACTGAATAACCCAGCTCAGGTACTGCAATCCTCTTGATTTATTAAAATGCCTTAGGGTGCATGCAGACTGCTTTGGTTGGGGTGTAAGCCTGTCAGAGACAATGAACGTGACCTGGTAATGGAGAGCAGGACAGCGCACACCAGACCACCCGTGTGACCACCAAACAGCTGTATTCCCAAAACAGGTCCAGTTTTGCCTCTGGGCAGAGACCTACCTGAGCTTAGCTCGGCTCTCTTTAGACAGACCTAAAGCAGCTGGCTCAGAGGGAGTGCAGGAGGTCACCACACAACTGGTGTCACCCAGCTACAGCACTGGTCTTGGGCCAAGAAGGCCACCAGCATCCTGGCTTCTGTCAGCAGCACTGGCCAGCAGGAGCAGGGCAGGGATTGTCTCCCTGGTCTTAGCACTGGGGAGGCCACACCTTGAATCCTGGGTTCAGATTTGGACCCCTCACTCTAAGAAGGACCTTGAGGGGCTGGAGCATGTTCAAAGAAGGGCAGGGAAGCTGGGGAAGGGTCTAGAGCCCAAGTGTGGGGAGGAGCAGCTGAGGGAGCTGGGGGTGCTGAGCCTGGAGCAAAGGAGGCTCAGGGGAGACCTTCTGGCTCTGCACAGCTCCTGACAGGAGCCTGGAGCCAGGGGGGGGTCGGGCTCTGCTCCCAAGGGACAAGGGACAGGACAAGGGGAAACAGCCTCGAGTTGCACCAGGGCAGGTTTAGGTTGGATGTTAAGAAAAATTTCTTCTTAATATCTTTCTTTCCCTTGCTGCCCAGGGCAGTGGTGGAGTCCCCACCCCTGGAGGGGTTTCCAAGCTGTGGAGATGTGGGGTGAGGGACACGGGGCAGTGGGGACCTGGCAGTGCTGGGGAATGGTTGGACTTGATGGTCTTGCAGGTTTCTTCCAACTGAAATGATTCTGTGGTCCTAAAAGAACTATGTTATAACTTTGATAATAACACTTCATTCTCCTTGATGTCATGAAAGAAATGTTGACTGACCAGCTGCTACTTGAATGTCAAATTCTGTCAAGCTTCTTCCATTTTTTTGTCTCCTCTGAGAGGAAAGGACACAGCAGTTCAGGCAGCTCGTGCTGCCCCCAGCCAAGTGCCCTCTCCTCTGCTCGAGTGTGGCTCAGCTAAGCTGCTGCTGTCCCTCCCCTGTGGGGAGAGAATGAATCCTTGGGAGCACAAAGAAAGCCAAGGAAATTTAAAACTCATCCTTGTCCCTGCTAGGGCTCAGCCTGCTGTGAGCTGTGGCCTCTCATAATGGAGGTATAATAGATGATCTCCTCTTTCCACCAGGCAGCAAAGTGAAGCATTATATTTAAAAGTGCTACGTGACATCTGTGGGGTTTTTAAATAGGAGTGGAAGAGGTTTTGCCCTTAGTTTGCTTTGCTTCAGCAAGATGGAAGAAAAACAAGTGACGAAGCTTGTTGTGCACAGGGTTTAACTACAAAAGGCACAAAAGTCTTCAATGAAACTTCTGCTGGGTTTGCAGAGCAGTGAATAGGAGGAGAAGAAATGCCATTCATAATTTATATTGTGCTGTTGGCAACAGATGGGATGAGAGCATTGAGATGACTGTGTTGTGTTTAAAATTAGCATTAGTCCCAAATAAGGTGCTTATTTCTGTTAGTGTGCTTACATGCATAGCAAATATATAACCTGTTGTCAATCAACACTCGTTTTGATATATATTTGTCTATCATACATGATATTCCAACACATTTCTTATTAACCTTCATGTGTTCTTAATTACAACTTTCAATTAAGAAATTTTATCATCAAGACTCTTCTTTTTGAACCTTTTGTTATTCACATTTCTTAATAACATGCTTGCAGGAGCTGAAAATGCCACATCCAGCACAGAGATGGGTTCATGATTTCAGGGGGAGCTCATCAGACTTTTTTTGTATAAATACTTCTTAATGGACTTGCTTTACTTAAAAGTGTGTGTTTGTGGCAGTAAAGTGACCCAAGCATCCTTTTCAGGAAAAGGAATCTGGTCAAACACCCTTTGATTTTGATGATTGCTAACAGCAGTTTTGGGACTACTTTGCAAAAAAGAAACTAAAACACATAATGTGTAACGAGGATGAGAAGGTCCTCGAGGAGCTCAGAGCCCTGCTGCCTGCACAAGTGAAGGGTGTTTGCCTTCTCCTCGGCCCCAGAAGCTTGGCAGGGTTCTACCCCTTTATGCCTCTAAGGGATTTAGCTTTGATTCTTAGTTTTCAACCCCCCTGGTCCCAACAGCATTCTGTGTATCGTGGTGACATGGGCAAGCCCAGCTCCAGATACTTCTTACTGAACAAAAATCAATGCACATGCAATGTGAAAGTGGGGGATAACCCCCAAAATACTGGGAAATTTTAGTTTAAAACTCCCATTTAGGCCATATCAAGAGATCACTGAAAAAAAAACACTTAGCAGCTGCGACAGCAAGATGCTGGGTGAAAATCCCTGCAGGGCTGGTTTGTTTCCTAGCGTCAGCTTTGCTCTTTTATCCTCCCCGTTGCTGTGATCAACAGAGGGCAGTTGGGCTCCTTTCTATTTTCAGTTTCAATTAAAATTTCAAACCCGTTCCTGACTGAACTTTTGAACATGCTGAAATTGGAAAGTGTCCCTGCTGTCGCTAGAAAGGTCCAGAACATGGTTCCTGGGCATGGACACTCAAAGGGAAAATGCTGCCTGCACGTGGCTCCACCTCTGCTCTGGCAGGGCTGTTAGAGTCTCAAGAGAACCCATTTCTTTTATGTTTCTTCCTTCTAGGTAATATCCAAATGGAGTGCTTTGATTTAATACTAGTGATAGGGAAAAAAGCCTGACCAGCCAACCAACCATTGAGGTAAAAGCTCCTGAACACAGCCAAGCCAAATACCCCAAGAGCTGCTGGGGCACTGAGCCTCCAAGGGAGAAGGCTCGGCACGTCCTTGGCGGTCTGGCTGGAAGGAGATGTTTGAGGATGCCCTGAGACGTGTGATGTAAGCTCCAGCACCTTCCTGGCAGCTCTGCCTTTTGCTGGGAGGTGCAGAGAGAGTCCGTGAGAATTCGACTCTTCTCCCACGCTTAGCAGAGTGAATTTTTATAAGGGGAAGATTCCAGGCCTCTAATTTATTGTAGGTGGGGATATTACAAGTGGCCTTCAGCATGCTGAGCTAGGTCTTAAGTCTGTTCTTCATTAAGACAATGTATGGGCATATATACGTGATATTGCTGGGGAATACAAATATCTGCTCTGTATTTGCACTCTTATCATGTTATGGCTTCTGTGGACTGGTGTATAACTTCCTTCATGAAATGCTATGGATGTGAGAAAGAAATGAAGGAGCAATGACGTGGGGATGTGACATCAGCTCAGGAGTCAGTCACAGCCTCAGGGGACCGTTATGCTACGGTGCCAGCCAGAAAAGTCACCACATCTCGGGGTCATTCCTGAAAATCCTAAAATTCCACTACAGAGTAATGCTGCTTCTCTTGATCTATATGATTGCAGGAGAGAAAACTGTTTGAATGTTTCATGTTGGTTTGGGGCCTAATTGTGCATAAGAAATATTACAATGAACTTTGGAAAGCTGAGATTTCAAATAGTGGGAAAAGGCCATGAACTTATTGTATTAAAATGGACAGAAAGGAGCTAGAAAGCAGAGACTCTGTTGTAAAGATGGGAATTGGTAAAATGGAGTGAAGAGCATTGAACCAATTTTTGAAAGTGCTCAGCTTGGGAGACTGTCAACTTCCTGGAGATGTCAGAGATCCACAGGGGCTATCTGGATAAAAGCATGATTTTAGCACATCTGAAACATGCCATTAAATTAAGAATTTTATATAAACCCAAGACTGTCATAGTGACAGAAAATAATTAGGCAGCAACAGTGAGGCAGTTATTAGAACTGATGAGATAAAGCGATTAAGAGCTCTGCTTAAATGGCTGGCTGGCAATGACCCTGAAGCAGGGAAGGACACCATGTTCATTCTGCAGGAGCAGAAAACTTGTCTTTTACTAGATTTAAAAAAAACAAACAAACAAACAAACCCCAAACCAACCAACCAACCAACCAAACAAAAAACTCCACCACAAGACAAATTTTTTGCAATTCGCTTTTTGGATGTGGGCTCTTCTGTTGTTACAATGATGACACATTGTGTACAGGCATGACACAGACACCTCCAACCCTTTCCATCTGCACGCTGCTGATGGCAAGAGGCACTTGAATGTCATTTGTAGACAATGTGGCAGTGCTCAAAACGTAAAGTACAGGAGGCAGCTGGTGCTGGGAGGAAAGCAGAAGCAGCACAAGACTTACCAAAGCCAAGCAACAGCTCAGGCAGTCCTGCAGTACGAGTGAGATGCTTCCTGCAAAGCTTACCAAGGGACTCCAGACCTTAGTCTGATGGCAGGAATCTCAGGGTCATCCCTAAATTGTTGGCTTTGGCGTGTTTCCAAAGGGATGCAAAGGCAAAGCACTTCTAGAACAGAGACATGCAACGAATGTTTCAGCAGCCAGGGGCTTGTTCTGTCCGAGGCTTGGTTTTGGTGTTTTTTTCCCTTTCCCTCCCAAGCCCCAGCCAGTTTTACAGCACGGGAGTGTGCTGCTAGGAAACAACACACCTCAGCCCACTGCAGGCAGGCTGCTGGGGACAGCTCTGCAGGACAAAGAGTTGAACCTGAAGTGTCAGCAATAAAGTGCAAAAAATCCCTCCCCTGCCAAATGCATGAGCTGCCACACAGACACCAGTGCTGCAGGATTTATTTGTTTAAAAAAATATGTTCTCTGATAGGTGCAACATGCAAATCAATTACCTAGGAAGCGACAAAACTGTACTTTACAGTGTATTTAGTGGTAGAACTCAAAATGGGAAGTTTTACAATCATTTCATAAGCAAGAAGAAAATAATGTACAAGAGCTAGTAAAAAGATTAAAAGACTGGGGAGCAGAAGACATGAATATAAATTTCAAACTCATTATTTTGGGTCCAGTAGCCTAATAGTGTGTGCACAGAGCTGTTAGCTGCTGTGTTAGTGCTATACTTTATTGTGAGGAGATTCTCCTGATGGCATCTTATTTAAAGAAACATATCTGTTCATGAGTGACCTTATTCAGGTCCTTACTCACTCTCATGAACATAACAGTGAAAACCATTCCTGTATCCTAGTCTTGGTCTACACAGCTTGTTTTCTAAGGTGCTTTCCCCACTTCTCCCACCCTGAGGGCCTCACTGGGTGTCCTCAATGGGAGCATCAGCCCTTATGCTCACAGGTCTTTTCCTGCTAAGTTTATTCAAATGGCAAATTCTGGATCCTCAGGCCTTCCACCAAGTGTTTGAATTAGTAATTAAAAGACAGACTTTAAAAAAGAAATGGTCAACCTGTTACTGGCTGTAAGATTTGTGAGGGAGCCCATGTTCTGCACAGGTTAGAATTTAGTTCAGCACTGTGCAAGTAGTAATCTTTTGGGGTTTTTTTTGAGTCCAGGGCTTGAGGAGACTGCGTGCAGCGTAGCCCCTGTGACTGCCATGCCCATGGCATGAGTACATCACCTGGAAGGGTCCATGAGGCTTTCAGCCAGCTCACCACGGCACAGCAGGAGTCAGAGGTGTTTCCCCAGGGGCTGAAGTTACATGCTTTTATCTGCTTGTATATATCCACCCGCTCATGCCTGAGTGTTTGTGTTGGTGTTGCGAATTGCAGGAATGACCTTTAAAGTTCCCTTTCAACTCGAAACATTCTGTGATACTGTGTTTCAATTAGGGGGTCGAGAATTCAGAAATAATGTAAAGTAACAAAAAGGAAGCCCAAAGTTCCCCTGGCGTTCAGAGCTGCCCGGCTTCCCAGTTTTCAGAGACTGCAAAGAAATACAGAAGAATACCCTTCATATTAAGGATGCAGCAATTCCTCAGAGAAATTTCAAATTTAGACATTTAATTTGCAGTCTCTGCATTATATTAGGAATCATAGGATGGTTTAGGTTGGAAGAGACCTTTAAGATCATCAACTCCAACTGTTCCCCCAGCAGTGCCAGGTCCCCACTGCCCCGTGTCCCTCACCCCACATCTCCACGGCTTGGAAACACATCCAGCGATTCAACCGCTGCCCTGGGCAGCCTGGTCCAGGGTGTGACAACCCTTCTGAGGGGAGACATTTTCCCTAATACCCCAGCCAAACCTCCCCTGGTTGTTGGGAGAATAGACCGAGCCTCACCACCTTGTCACACCCTGAAGTCAAGATGTCCCTTTGAGCGTGGGGATTAATGAGCAGAATTGCCAATCCTACCCCAGAAATACAAACCTGGGCTGTTGATTCATGTTTAACCAGTGTCAGAAGGAATCCAAAGTGCCACTGTGGGTGACTGTTACGGCGCCCACCACAGCTTACTCTTGATACTGCTCTGGATCTTCTTTCAGGAAAAAGTCAATCCAAAAGCCTGCTCTATTTCCTCCAATTTGCTAACTATGACAGCTTGGAGTCCTGCAATATTAGCTGCAGCTACTATGCTTTATACTGGTTAACAATTTAAATTTATTTTAAAATATTGTAATACACATGCTAATTGGCCTGGTTTCAGACCTGCAGTTCCACAGCTGGTTCAGGTTTGGGCTATCACTCACAATTAGAGAGCAGATCTCTCTGCTTGCACTGAGCTCTTTGGTCACATGTGGGCTTTAGGTTTTTTTTTTTTCCTAATGAGCTGTCAACAAACTGTCAAATGCTGACACAAATTAGAGGGGGTAGGCAGTGAAGGGTGGGTACAGAGCAGTAGAATCAGCCCTGCTACATGGGCTCTTCCTCACAGCTCACACATATATGATGGTATCTTCCCTGGGGAACAGTTCCGCTGCAGTCGCCCCTGCCCACCCTCCAGGTAGGACCTAGTCACATAACTGGAGTTTCCAGGGATTTAGCTTAGTATGAAGTTGAAAATCCCTTACTTTCCTGTGTGCCCACTGTCACATCTGTAGTGTTTTAATATTTCTTTCCTTGTATTTTTACTGAGAGCATTTGTGCTTCTGATAAGGAGGGACAGAATGGGAAGACAGTGGTGGCTGCTCCCCAGCAGGATTCACACAGTGCTCCACCAAGGCTCCTGCCTCAAAACGTGTTCTTCGCAACAAATAAACTGGTATAAGTAGCAACCTTAGTATTTACCAGCAGAAGATTAGATCTAGTGTCAAAAACTGCCCTGGATTTTTCTGAGCAGCATCTGAGCTCCCTTGTGCCAGCCGCCCAGGCTCCACTGTGCACATCAAGCCCTTATGAGGGATCTGGTACTCATAACCAGCTCGATGGCCAGCAGAGCAGCCTGGCCTGGCTCCTCGTGGACTACTGACAATGCAGAAGAATTATTTTATTTCTGTGAACGCTGAAGACACTGACAGCTGTCATCTGCCCTTCCTGCAGGGCTGCAGCAGCTCGGAGGTTGAGAAATGCAGTGCTTGGGTGACACAACTGACTGCCAGCGCTTTCAAACCTTGTCCTTGCCCTGCACTCAACTTTCAGAGCAAATGGTTTCCTTTCCTTCTTTTGGCACTGGAAGCATGAAGTACATCTTCCCATCTCCTGGTGCTGACTTAACCACCCAGCCCGAACCCTCTGTCTTAGGTGGGGAAGAAGAAAAACAGCCTGTGGGACCTGTGGACAAAGTAATTGGGTGTTACCGGGAGGCCTGTTCCAAAATATTTCAGTCAATACTCACTTGAGGGTAACACAGAGGTATAACAGGACAACTGGCCTCCTTTTCCACTGCCAGGTAGATATGTGTTTATATTTTTTCACTTTCATAAGCTCTAATCCTAGAAGAATCAACTGTGTTACTACATTTCATTTAGATTTCTAACGAGCAGCTCTGACCTTTTCCACAAACCTCCTCCCCACCCCCGAACTCCATGTTAATAAAGAGGCAATGTGAATTTGAAACAGGATCCAATTCCCCAAAGGTTGTTAAATAGCATGTTCTAGCACTCACTGACTGATCTCCACAGGATAATTAATTCACAGATGAGAAAAGTCTCTGCAGTTCATTTTTGGTGGGCTGGGATGAAAAAAAAAATGTACTTACAACCAACCTTGAAGAGAGTGAGCTTTACGGAAGGATGCGCGGTAGGGAAAAACTTTGTTCTCGCTAGCTAACAATATTCCCAGTGTGTGATCAGGCATTTTGATCAGCCTCATTCAGATCTCTTTGTCACACTCTATTGATGATGCACGACAAGGGTGCAGGACTGAGCTGCTGGGCTGGAGCAACGCGGGGCCTTTGCCATCACCAGAGGATCTAGCAGCTTCAGCAAGGTGCAGATGTTTAATGGCTTGCTGTAGCACACTTTTAAGAAAGAGATGTTCGTGCACATAGAGTAGATTCCATAAAGTGTAATTTTTTAAAAAATAATTTATCGTTTGAAGTAGCATCGTGTGACCACAGAATAGTGAAGGCATCATCTTCATCTCAAAGAAAAAAAAAAAGTAAAAAAAGCTCTGAGACACTGTGAATCTGCTACTCTGACTCCAGCATCATATAAGGCTTTCAGACACATCTGGAAAGAAGGAATTATGGAAGAAATGGAGGTAAAACAGAACAGAGGTTAACAGTGATAAACTGTAATTGTAAATCAATAAGAAAACTTTAATTTACTAGAAAACTGACTTTACAGACATAGTATATCTTATCCTGTGAGAAGAGACAACAGGCAGCATGGAGGTAGGGTGCAACAGAGCTACAGGAGCTCCCCCTGGATCCACTACTGCCCTCCACACTAACGGGGCAATGCCTGCACAGAATTTGTGAGAACCACACTTGAAAATTGCTGGCAAGAAGGAGGAAATGTAGCATATCATATAAAAAGATTTGATCGAAATTGCAGAGTGGAATAAAGGCAATCCAGCTGTAAAAAGAGCTAAGCACTGGAGATGTGCTGGGAGCTGCAGGCTCCCCCAGAGAAACACACTGGACCGCAGAGGATGTGTTTATGGTCCAGCTGCCCCCAGCACGGTGAGGAAATGACTGTGTGGATGGAAAATGTTCTTACATGGAAGGTTTCTAGCAAAGAGAGGCAGCATCATCATCTTTCTTTAGGGCATCTGCTAGACACAGGCTGGAATACTGTTTGCATCCTTGCTGACCCCATTCAGGAGAGGGGAACTCACAGTGTAAAAGGAGCAGATGAGAAAACGTGTCCAGGGGACCAGTGAGCGTATTTTATGAGATTTGAAAAACTGGGTTTCGTTCTAGCAAAATGAAAGCTGAGAGAGAATGTGATTGCTTTCTCTAAATTCATGGGGAGGGTAAACACTAGGGAAGAGCTGTTTAAACTGAAAGGCGATGTTGGCACGAGGACAAATGGGAATGAGCTGGCCGTGAATAAATTTAAGATGGAAATTAGAAGAAGGTTCACAACCACGAGAACACTGAAGGTCTAACACAACCCCCAAGTCTGGCTAGGAGAAATACTAACTTGGTTTAAGATGGTCTGACACATTTATGAAGAGAGGTGTGCAGCATGGAGGGGGAACATCAGTCGCCCAAGACATCTCTTTTGTCCCATGTTTCTGTGGCCCCTGGGGTTTGCAGTTTAAACAGAGAGCTCCTTTCCTGCCAGCTTTTACTATGGCCTCTAAAATGCTGCTTTACAGTAGTGTGAAAGGTACTGACCTGGACAGAGCATGGCATGGAGCTGGGAAGCCCAAGACATACATCCCCAGGGCTGTCACGAGGATGCTGTTGGGTTCAGCTGCATACACCAGTGCTGGTGGTGGAACCCTCCCTTTGCTCCCAGGAGGGGATCTCACCATCGCTGCAGTTTTCATCCCACTCCACCTTACCAGGAGTATGGTACCAGACAGAGAGGGGGGCTGCTGGGAGCTGGGGGGCTGCCAGGAGCTCGGGGGTTGCCCCTTAGCAGCCTGCTCTCTTTGTGACTCTTCCCCCACTTAGGGAAGGGTGTAAGGGTTGTGCTGGAGGCCAGAAACAGGCAGAAGTAACAGCACAGGCAGCAACCAGCACCCACCCTGCTACCCGTTCATCCTGTAGGTGGAGGTGTTCTTCTGGGACTGTGCCACTCTGACTAGTCCGGGTTCTCAGTAATTAACTGAGGATAAATCAAATCAATATTGGTATTCAGAGTCACTTTTACCCTTGGAAATGATTATTTCCAAACCTGTGGACTGTTACAACAGCTTCTGAGCTGTAAATTGGGCAATGAATGTACTAAATAAGCTGTTAAGAGATGAATGGAATTTCAGAGTACTGTTTTCTGGGAAAATCTCTTCCAGTTGTTGCTGAATCATCCGAACACACAGCAAGGAAACGTGACCTGCTCAAAGTGTCAGTGCAGCTGCACACGTTGGTTTAGATTTACCAGGAACGTGTCCATGTAAAAATGATTTTACACTGTAGACTTGGAAAACAGAAGGAGCAGCCCTTGCAGCAGCCTCGCTCCTAGCTAGCAGTTTGTGTACCTTTACTGCATGGAAAGCAATACAACATTTTAATTAAATTTCTTAAGGTCAGTGAAATGCCATTGTTTTGACAATCAGCTGTGATCGCATAAAGCTCGGGGTCCAGATGGCTGGCTGCTTAATGGCAACACTGCATTGACAAATTCCCCAATTAGATAGACATTAATATTACATCCTTTCGGGCTCTGAGCACAGCCTGACCTCGCAGGGGCGGGCTGGGGTCTCGCCTGGTCCCTGGGGTCTGCTCGCAGAATGTTATCGTGCTGGTGTGGTGGGTTCATCCATCAAAGCCCCCTCGGCTCCCCAGCACGTGGAACATTATTGAGTTTGTAAAACCAGATGTCACAACACGCTGCTGGCAGAGCTGTCCTCCCGAGGGATGGCAAGGAACCACCCCCTGGGCACCCCCGGGCACCCCTAGGCACAGCACCCGCTCCACTGCTGCTCTGGGCCCGGCAGGGAGGAGGCAGCCCCTGATTCGTGGGTGTGCAGAGAGGGCTCGGACACTCACATGTAGGACAAAGCAAAGCAAAGAGTTCCAATCACATAGCAAATGCCAAAACCCAGCATCATTGCTACATACATCATCTTCTTTCTGCTCCTGGCTGTGGTGGTGTCCCACCACGGCCAGAACCTCTGCCTGCAATGGACAGCCCTTTTGTCTTTGGACAAAAGTAATTGGAGCCCTTCCAATCACTAGAAGAACCCTAACTCTTCAGCACTCAGAATGAGGGATCCCACTGGATTTGCTATCATGGAGTCAGAGAATGGCTGAGGCTGGAAGGCACCCTAGAGACCATCTAATCCAACATCCCTGCTGTGGGCAGGGACCCCTCTCAACTAGACCAGGTTGCTCAAGGCCTCATCCTCAGAACATGGCATTAAATGATCAAACGTTTTCATTTTTTTAAATAACTTTGAACTGTCAGGAAGACATTCCTTCAGGAGTGCCAGGCTTCAGGATGACCAAAGATACTTGGTCTATTAAATGACCAGAGCATGGGAAGAAAGAATAATCCATTGATCCTGTAAACACTGCAAACATCCTTCCTTTGTGATGGAGATGTGCCTGCCAAGGGTGCACACTCTGTCAGGATAACAGTTCTCCAAACAACATGCAGCCATCAGGTATGTTTTCAGCCTTTTCTGCTCTTCTTATTCACCTAGGACTGTCCTGAACTGGTTTCTGTCTGTGATGGTCAAAATAACTTACTGATAGATTGCTTGATATTAATGGCAGTGGGAAGAAAGAGGAAAGACATTTTGCATTGAAAAAAAAAAAAAAAGGCATCATCAGAAAGGACTCCTCAGCCATTACTCTGAGGCAGCGACTTTGTATTGCTCTTGGTCTAACCCAAGAGCAAATAGAGATATTAAATGTCACTTTTGCAGCAGTGCAATTTTCCTTACAGAAGAGTAGGACTTCACTAATCTGAATGGGAATTTAAATTTGAGAGCAAATGTGAATTTAGATTAGTACTTATACATCTTTGGTAAATGCACAGTTTTGTATCGGTGCTTATTTAGAAGAGAGACAGTCAAACAGCTCATGAAATAAGATGTTTTGCTGGTAAATATAAAGTCCTATTATCTGCAGTACTAATTGGCCACTTTCTTGGTAATCTCAAAAATATTTTCAAATCTTGGAAAGCTTGTAATTATTTCTCTGATAATTTGTACTAGGAGTGCACTCTTCACTTAGCTCATTTGGTTTAAATGAACACTCAGAGGCGATGAGGAGCAAATGGACTGAGTGAGCAATCTGAGAACAGCTTCAGTTTGCAGAAAGTGTTCAGCAATGACTTGCACAAAGCACTGACTCATAGCTGGAGTCCAAAAAACAACAAAAAAAGGTGCTTAATTCCCTTCAAAATTAATGAGATATGTGCGATGCTTTTTCAGAAAGTCTTATGGCCCAGAAACTGGTGTGTTGTTTTTTTTTGCTTTTTTCCTGCAGTTGCAGAAGACAACTGATACACTTAAACGTGTTTTATGGTATAACTTTAATTTTGAAAAGCCTGAAAGCAGCACAATGTCTCCACAAGGTAAGGCTAAGTACGTGCTTGTGCCTTGGGGTAGGAGTTGTGGAATGAGCTGTGTGTGTATTACAGCAGGAAAGTGTTACTTAACATGAGAGTATTGTTTAATGATAGATAACAATAGGTACTGTAACAGTTTTGTATTTCAAGAAGAATTCAAACCCATAAAGTTGGTCCTGTGAATTTTTAATGTTTATAGAAAATTTCAAGGGAATTATGAGCAATCTATAACTTTGTTACTCTAATTTTTAAAGCTTTTGAGATAATTACATAATTTTATTATATTTCAATTTATTTCTTGCGTGTAGCAGGCTTAATCCTGGGTGGGGTCATAAAGAGCATAAAGAGAAAGACTTACAGTAAAGCAGATGCAATTTTAATTTTAAATTACTCATGAGTTCAGGCTTCCAATGAACACACAAAAAAAAATCTCTTCTTCTGCAAAGAGAAAGAACAAAATTCTCACTGTTTTAGAGGCACACCCAAGTTCTGTTTCACAAACAAACAACACAAGGTTACCCTCTTAAATGTGGTCCCTACCAGTCAGCTGCTGCTAGAGCCAACAGCAGATACCTGGGTGCCTGGCTGAAGGTCTTTGGGGATGGAGCCGGTGCTGAACTTGTGTGTACAGGCAGGGTCCCACCACCCCTGGCAGTCTCATGGGCAGAGCTTCTTACTCTCTAGACAGCTCTTGCTGATCTCCTAGGCCACGCATCACGATGCCATCTAAACCCCATATTTCTTGAGTTGCTCCTTGGGCCATGTTGTGAGAGGTCAGTCACGACTTCGTCCATCCATTAATCTCAGCAGCATGATGTGTAGTTTTATCTCTACCCTTTCTGGTTTGCAAGTGCAGGTACCACAGATGTTTGCTTTTCCTCTTTAACGTGAAGAATACAATTATCCCACTCATACATCCCCAAGTTATGTCTTACCTTCTTAGAAATATCTCTACTTTTAAAGAAGTGGCCAATGGAAAGTTACATAAGTGACATAAAAAGAGAAATATTTCCTCTGTGTAGGATAGCTCGACATAAGAAAAGAGACAGACCCACCCCATTTTACATCTGGCTTTGGTCTTCTCTTCTGCCAGACCCCTGGAGTCACAGCTTCTCTGTAGGAAAGTGGAGGAAGGAAGAAAGAAGCAGGGAGCAGAGCCAGGGCACAAAGGGATGTATTTATTCACTCTCTGGGCAGTGAAGCCATGAAGCTCACTGCCACACAAGGACGTTGTGCAGGCAGTCTGAAAGCAGTGAGACAAATTAATGGAAGACAAATACATCTGTGGCTATAAAAACACATGTTCAAACCCTTGTTCACTAAAACACAGATTAGTGGAAAACGATATAATACCTCAGGGAAAATGTCAGTATGTGCTTGTCTTGGTCATGTACCCTTCCTAAGGCACACGCAGGTGGTGGGGAGAGGATAAAAGCTGGAAGGAGCTATGGGCTGACCCCATAAGGTCACTCATGTTCTTAAGGGGACTGTCACACAGTTCATGAAGGAAATGTGGACCTTGGGTGTACATACCAGAGGGACAGGACAAGAAGCAATCGTTTCAGTTTGCTCCCACTGTGAGTCATTCACCCTTTTCAGATGTCTCACGTCTCAGACGCTGCCCATGCCGAAGCTCAGCCTGTGTCACTGAATCCATCCTCTCACGCTGTTCCTTGTTCTCTGTTTCGACGATGAAGTGAGTTACAGACTAGAAAAGGTGTTTTATCTGTTAAGGAGGTGAAACCTTGGAAGAGGCTCCCTGCAGAAGATTCCAAACCTCCTGCCCTGGGAAATTTTAAACCAAGTCAGAAAAATGCCTTTCAGGGAGGAACAGAGCATGTTCTGTTCTGAAACGGAGGGACTAAGCAGCCTCTTTCTTTTTCCCATGCTTGTTTTGTTCCAGCACCCCTGCTTCTTTTTAAGCCCACAGTTTTTTAGGATAGCCCTGTCCCCTCTGTTTTTTTCCCCCTCAGCCCTGTGTCCCTGCACTTGGTGAGGCTGGGGCAGGCTGAAGACACTGGTGTCATTCACAGCCTCTGCACCGCCCCATGTCACACATCGTTTAGATGGGGTGCAGTTCTCTGTCAGTTATTCTTACATTGCTACACATTATTGTCCCTTTATTTGATATACAAGTACATAAAAGGAAGGCAATTAATTTCGTTAGATCCAGTTATGACTCCTTGGAGTTTCAGAGATTAATTTTGCTGAGGATAAGTAAAGCTGCATCTGCTCCATTCAGCTTACCCTGAGTGTTCTCTGCTTTCGTGAGACCCCTTACCTCACAGGCACCCCTTTAGAAAAGAGGTGCAGGTTACCCTGGTCCCCACAAAGCACGGCTGCAGAAACCAAACCGCTCTGTTGCCAGAAGAGACATCTTTCCTGGAATTTACAGCTGAGGTCTGAAGGCAAAGAGATGTTACAGACCCTTGATCTGGGGGCTAAATGAAGTTTTGCAAACGAGGGACCACAGCTCCAGTTACACAACAAGGAGCAGGAAAGTAAATAACTACAGGCCCCCCAGCTAACAGCCTCATGAAGGTCAAGCTGCTCTTGGCCGTCCTCTCTCGTTCTGCGAGGGGAGTCTATAGTTATTGCAAAGTGTGATGATATTCTTCTTGGAAAACATCCTGTCTCCCTGGGAAACAGGTTCAGAGGTAGTCCTTGGCACCGCCGATGCAAACACCTCACTCCTATCAAAGTTACTCCCTCAAAATACATCTTTGCTTGTTTACAATGTCCTTTCTCCCCTCTAGGTCCTTAAGGAACAGAAGCCCATAAAAGTCTCCATCTCACAGCCCATATTGCCCCCATAATAAATACATCTCTCACTATCTTTTCTACAAAACAGCTTAAACTCCTTCAGTGTCGCTCTCTTTCATTTTCCCTGACCCCCTGGATGGACAATGCTTTCTGCACATATCACTAATGTTTCTAGCATGTTGTTGAAAACAGGCACCATGAAACTGCCATGTCACTTGTCCTACGTGTGCAAACAGTTCTCCCCTGTGCAGTCACCTTCTTTCCAAAAGCTGCCTCTCTGTTCTCTTCCCTCTGTCTGTGGTTGTAACCTTTTCTGCACATCCTCCAGTCTGAGTTCATCCTTCCTGAGCAGAATACTGACTTTCCCCTGGAAAATCAGGTAGTGCCCATATCAGAGGTGGATCATTTACCTAAATGAAAAAATTATTAGTCCCATAGAGACTGTTATGATTTTCTGTGTCACTCGATTGCTAGTGATTCAAAAAAAGCCTTATTATTAGCTTACAGAGTATCAAGCAAAAATAAAGAGGATTTTATTTTGTTAATCAAGCAAAATAACTGCCAGAGCAACAGTCAGTCCTGTGTGCTCAGGTTACAATAGGCTGGCTTGTCATAGATTTTAAAAATAAACAGGAACTACTACAATTATATAGCTGGTGGCCAAATATAGACTGTTTGGCTTTCCCTCTTCTGCCTGTGATAGAATTACTTGTCTGCCTTCTGCAGATTACAATAAGATCCAGCCTTGATTTATAGATTGAGAGTGCCAACTAATTCACCATCTTCACTGGAACACGCAGCCGTACGTGGAGGACTGTGGCTGCAGCTGAGGATCCAGCCCAAATGCAAGTGCAGTTGCATTGAGCTCACCAAGACTGGTTTCTGGCATGGACCGGTCTGCACAGTGGTCTGGACTGGTCTGCCCAGTGCTTGTAGCTGCCATGTATCCACAGACTCCCAAGGGAATTTTTTTGCAAGAAGCAGGGCAGAAAGACACTGAAGAAGGAAAAATACTTCTCTATTTCCTTCTGAAGTGCTGGGGTCACACACCCAGCCCTGAATAAGAGTTGGCATGTGGATGATGCCCACAACCAGGACCCTCCTGACAGGTTTTCACCCAGGGTCTGGCCAGCCTTGGGTGGGAACTGATGAGGACATCCCCACCAGGTGCCCCCACCTTCCACATTAACCTGGAGGTGGGGTAAGAAGCCACCTCTATAAGAGCTGACACTTCTCCTAGTGCAGCTGGGTGATTTGCTTACATGGTGCATGTGCTGTGTGGGACTTCTGGCTATTAAAAAGGCTCCCCAACTCTTCATAGCAAGTGGAGCTCCCAGGATGGTGGGGCAAGATGATCACACTGACCACCTGGGTCCTTCCATCTCCCACAGCATGGTTCTGGAGTCAGCTCACTCCCTTCTGCACACCCTGTGCTGTGAAGGAGTGCATTGACTTATTCCTACCTCCTGTGGTCTGGCATGTTGGGTTGTTGGTCTGTGATTTAAGAGTGGAAGGAGGACTTTGGCTGCTGGTTTGTCTGTTGATAATATCCTTCTGTTTTGGGCAGGTGGTCAGCAGAAGACCCTCACAGTTAAGGACACCCTCCTGAAAGTGAGAAGCAGAAGTTACTCTCCTTCCACTGGGCAGGAAAGCCACTTCCATCATGTTCTGCTCCCTCTGGGTGTAGGGGCACAGAGCTCACCCACTTCTCTCTAGCAGCTCCTTCAGGTGCTGGAAGATCCTTGTGCTCCCCAGAGTCTTGTCTTTCCTGGTCTAAGCAAAGCCATGCCTGGGCCCTTTTCCTCTAGGCTGGGTGTGTCACAGAGTGCCCGTGTGCTCCACTGTGTGTGCCTTTTCTCCTTTGAGGCTGGACAGGAGTAGGACTCTAACCTGGCCCTCAGCCAGAAAAGCAAAGCCCTCTGACACGGCTATTTCTGTACCTTGCCTGCTGATTTTCTTAATAGAAAATAGGTTAGTGTCTGTCTCACCTACTGAATTTTGCCTGGTTAGAACTGCATCTGCAAATTACAGGCACAAGGTCCAGTTAAGAGGCAGCAGATCCATAAATGGAGTGGAAGGGCTGTTTGAAGTCGCTGTTAGCGTGATCATACTACGGTGTGAAAGTTTCACAAGGGGAAAATTGGACTTGTGTAACTTGTAGACTTGACAAACCTTTAGCTCCATTTGGGAGCCTTGTTAAGGTCGGTGCTGACAAAAGCTAAGCGTGTCTGGTTCTGTCTCTTCCCAGCCCTGCCACAAACCGGAAACTTTCACACGGTTCCTAATCTCCCAAATGCTCCACACTAACCTTTACAGAACAAGATTTGTTGTGTAAATGATCCCTGAACGTTTTACAAGGAAACTGAAGGAAAGCCTGTAAGATTCACCTCCTTTGACTGTGGCAAAACCTCACCTCTATACTTGAAACAGACCTGATGCAAACCCCCAGACAACAGTTCTTAAATTTAGAAAGGATACAACTGGCTGAAAAGACTTGCAGGGAAATTGGCACAAGAAAACTTTAGTTCATTAGCTTTTTATTTTTTATGTTGCTATTACCTGCTATGTAACATCTTCTCTTTGACAGATTGTTTTTCAGATTTCAATAAAGCCACCTCGTACTTACCATAAAACCTCATATCCCAGGAAGAGCAATAAGCAAGTCCCCAAAGGGTAATAATCTCCAAGCAGATACCTCAGGGTAATTAGCATACAATTAGCACCGCCAGACTCTCCTTTAAAGGCAACGTTTGGGCTCTATGCAGAGATTAGCTGAGAGCCGTGCTGTGTAACAGACAGGGGTGCAGAGCCCAGGACCCTGGGCACAGCTCTGACAGCCGAGGGACATTCTGCACCCCTGGGGGGACCCCGCGGCACAGAAAGACCCCTGGTCTGGGGAGAGACAGGCCCTGAGCGTGCAGCCCAGGGGGTCACAGCCACAGTGGTGAAACAGCCCAAGGGAGGGAAGTGTTTCACAAGAAATAATTAGAATCTCTTGATGAAGTAATATGTAACAGCACAAGGTGGGACTCTGGAGGTGGGTGGGTGTGTGGCAGGGTGGAATGATTGAACACTCGGGTGTTCAGAGGGGACAGAGAGGGTGGAGCAGGGTGGCTGGGAGGGGTGGGAGCTGGCAGGAGGAGACAGAATCACAGCAGGGTGGGATTGGAAGGGATCTCTAGAGATCATTGTGTCCAACCCCCCTGCTCCAGCAGCTCACCCACAGCAGGGTGCCCAGGGGCACAGCCAGGAGGGTTTGGGATCTCTCCAGAGCAGGAGACTCCACAGC
>NW_008594219.1:915-211744 GCF_000691845.1 Merops nubicus | reverse complement strand
TGCGCCTGGCTCTGCACCCTCACCCCAAAGAAGTTTCTCCTCCTGCTCAGGTGGAACCTCCTGGGTTCCAGTTGGTGCCCGTTGCCCCTTGTCCGGTCGCGGGGCCCCACTGACAGAGTCTGGCCCCAGCCTCTTGCCCCCAGGGCCCTTTAGCTCTTGCTCAGCACTGCTCAGATCCCCTCTGAGGCTTCTCTTCTCCAGCTCAGCAGCCCCAGGGCTCTCAGCCTGTCCTGGCACAGAGATGCTCCAGCCCCTCAGCAGCTTCACAACCCTTCTGGGATGTTTGCTGGGGTCACAGGGTCTGTGGCTATGAGGGCCAGGCAGGGCAGGTACCACTAAGGCCCAGCTCCCACCCCTGCCAGGTTCAGCATCCCTGGATGGTGCCAGACAAACTGACTGGCATAGGGATCACCAGTGACGTTGTGCCACACTGGCGACAGGGTCCCTTGGTCAGTGTTGCCTGAGAGGGTGGAACCCCAGATCATCTTTTAGGTAGAGTTATTAGAGAAAAGAGTCAGAGCTATGTGCCATTGTACCATGTGTCTTCCTTGTCGTCTTGTCTTCAGGAGAGAAAAACATGTTTTCATGTTCCCTTTTTATTAATTAGGCTTTAAATGTTTGAATTTGGCTCTGCATTTCAATCTGGTGGGATTTCGTGTCCCTGTTTGCAGTGAGGCTCTTCTTGTTTAACGGGTTTTAGGGGAGAAAGTGAGTTGAAGGTGACTGATATTTGTATCAGGAGCGGAGTATTGCTTAGCTTAATTTTTAATGTGATCATTACTGTTTGGTGGGGAGCAGCTGCTGGATTTCTTTTTATTCCATTGCATTTTTAAGTTTGGGAAAGGCACCTGAAGTTAGATTTGGCTTCATCTGGTTAGAAATTAAAAAAACCCAAAACATCACCGGACAGAACTAAATGTTAATTACGATGACCATTAATCCTTTGTATTTAACTAATCAATCATTAGCTCATTCATGTGGATCTCAGACTGAATGATGTTTCCACTCCACCATGTCAGATGTCTGCAAAATGTTGCTAGGGCACCTCGGACTAAATCTTATTTTTGTTTCTGTGAGCACAGCAGAAATAATAATTTATTTTTTTTTACAATGAAACCCAACTGGAAACAGCTGAATCTTAGAATTCTTATTTTATTGTGTCACAGACTTTAATTTTTAAAGTCTGACTTGGACTTTTAATGTCTATGTGGACAGGATGTGAACATAATACGTATTTTGTATAAGTATTGTGTTAATTATGCTAAAGATTAAATGAGATCTGAACTGTGCCCTCTTCACCTAATGCACATATTACTTACGCAGCAGCAGAGTTCCTGATTTCCATAGGCTGCTATGAGATTATGATATTCATAGAAAACAAATTAGAACAAACAAATCATAGCACTGGGACATTATTCCCCTGATTTTAGTGCCTTTTTTTTTTTTCCCCCCACCACATTTATGAACATTTCAGATTCCTGTAGCAAAACTGGGATTTAACCTATAAATTAAGTTTGTTCATCTGAATGATTCTGTACTGACTGTATGACTCGGGCAGGGATGTTTGCATTGGTGAGGCAAACTCACTCTCTCCAACGTGCCACTTCTGTCTTTTGGCTTTACCTGTCTGAACACGCTTGTGTATTGCCCTATACATGCACAGAATGCATGTGCACATCCATTCATCCCTCTGTCTGTCTGTCTATCTATCTATCCATCTATCTACACATATCTACTCATAGGTGAAGCATAAAGGAGAAAAACTCAGAGCTAATGCAGGTAACAGAGAGTAGAGCTAGTGAAGACAAAAAGGAACAGGCAGGATGAGTGCTTGCAGGGAGGAGAACATCTGAACGGTGGCAGGAGGAGTAAACTCATCAGGAAATTGCTGGAAATGTGCTGTCTGGGGCAGCTGCAGTGGGGCTGTGGGGGCTGGAAACCCCCACGTCAGGGGTTTGTGACACAGACCTCTGCGGCACAAAGGATGAGCAAAGACCCTTCCTGCCAGTAACTGCTCCCCTCTGCTTTTTAGAGGCTCTGTCAGGAGTGATTTTTAAAGCCTGGCTCATATTTTTAGCATTTGTGTCGATGAGATGGCTAATAATAAATCCTGATTTATAAGACAATAACTGAGGAGAAAGTGAAGTCAGGTAAAAAAAGGCTTAAAAGATTTTCTTCCCTGGCAGTGTAATGTGGCAGTCTGGAAGGGGTTCCCAGCAGGCAGCAGCAGGTGAAGAGGCAGTTTATGGCACAACACACTTTGTCTTCTCTCCTAAGTGTGTTTAAAGACTTTGCCTTAAGCAGATGAGATTTTCCAGGTAATAATGACAGAGCTAAAGCTGGGAATTTAGTGTCACTGCCTCAGCCTCAGCTCTGTGTGGAGCAGTGCCCGTCCACGAGCTCATGCCGAGGCTGCTGTCTGGCGTGGGCATCATCAAACCCTCTGAAGGACTTTGGGTGGTAATGTCTTCTGCTCCCTGCATCCCTTACATAAACACTTGCTTGGTTTCCCTGAGTATGAAATTATGTTGATGCAAACATGTTGAGCTTAATTTTTTTTTTCCATTTTCACATTTCTTCTGTATTTCACATTCATTATTCCAGAGATAATTTTCTTCATGGTGACAAATGTCAGCAGAAGGGTGGAATCTGTCCCTCACTTATGACAGCATCCTTCTCTGGACAAAACTCTGACACAACTGTCACACTCAGAGGCCCCTGGTCCCCAGGATGCCCTCTTTGGACACCTTTTTTAAACATTGAAAATAATGGGTATTTTCTCTCTTGCCTGGTAATAATGCTACTTGCTTTTTTACAACCACAAAACAGTTTTTGAAGGTTTAAATTTGAAGAGATTCAGCTTTCAGCTGCGGTGGCCTGAGCATGGTGCTGAAACCTTCTCCTCTACTTTCTCTCTGCATCCTCTTGTTGCCTTGTTCATCCCTGTTTCAGCATCTCAGACTACTTGCTTTCAGAAGGTAGGTCCTAGAGGTACGTATGTTTGAGGCCTGCCATCCTTACGTTGTCCTCTGAAGGGCAGTAGAAGTTGTACTGAAGAAAACATACACTTTACATGAAGATGCCAGCCCACGCAGCCAGACCTGTGCACGGGCTGGGGTTTCAGGGGTGGCACTTAGCTCCAAAATGTTGACCCTTGAACTTCCTTCTGAACCCCAGCCAAGCCACAGTCAAGCACTACCCTGCCCTCCACCACCTGACTGTAGGGTAAAACTGCATTCTTCTTTCTAGGATTCACTCTTGGGTGCCACAGAGGGGGCTTGGGAGTCCCCTCCCTTGGGGCAGTGTGATATGGTGATGGACCACTCCCTGTGCTGCACTGTTCTGATGAAGGAGGCACCACAAGGGGCTGTGTTCACCCCACAGGTCAGGCACAGGTCTGTTGCACCTCTGGTCCTCTGCTGGCTCCTTCCAGGGCTCACTCAGTGAGGAAAGCTGTGTAAGCAGGGCAGCGAGGGCCCCAGGTTCCCTGCAGCTCCACTCTTTGGCTGCCATGGCGTTTGCTGGCTGCAGAGTCACGGAGCCACCTGCAATGCTCTGCTCTCTGCAGACACCTGCCCTGAGCCCTCAGTGCACAGGGAACCCTCGTTCCAGTGCAGCCATGGGCACCAGGCAGCCGCAGGAGCCGTGCTGTGCAGGAGCATCTCCACCAGCAGCTGCCCGCAGGGTGCGTCCTGCAGGGAGAGGGGAATGGAGAGGCACAGCGAGGGAAGGGCACGCTCTGGGTCCCAGTGCTGAGGTGGGGTGTGCTTCCTAAAAACTGCCACAGTGGTGGGGAGACGTTTGTGATCTGCACAAGAGAGCAGGGAGGAGAAGCCAACAGGCTTTTTATGCGAGGCTGGCTGCACATTTCGCTGGAACCGGGTTGCTGGAACTCATAAAGCAAAACACATTAAAAGCAAACATTTTAAGACTCCACTGCACAGCTCACTGTAAACTGGTATTTTATGTCTGTTTATATACAGATTTTTGCTTCATCTACTGGGCCAAATTTGGGACTAAATGTTTAATTCCTAAAATGTACCACAGGTGGTGTACGTGCAGATCTCAACACAGATTTAAATGTCATGTCACGTACCAGCTCCAAAGGAGCTACCAGGAATTGTACATTTTGCATGCTGCTCTTGGAGGAGACAGCATTTCCTCATTGCAGCACCTGGGAGAGTTAAACTAGTGCTGGATTATTCTACAGTGCAGATCACCATTTGGATCTTGCCTTTATGGTTTTGCTTCATTGATTTTTCACACTGCTGCCACTAGAGCTTGCTGCAGTTCAAACCACAGAGCAATATAGATATCAAATTTCCAGCCCTCCACCTTGTAATCCCCAAATTAAAAGAAGGATTTTAATGTGTAAGGAAGGTAAATTTCAAAGTGGCCATCAGATAATTTTCCAGGGCTGCTGTTAGGCATTCTCAGTGTTTGCTTTGAGAATCCCATTAGCCTGGACTTAGAAGACAAGCCGAGACAGACTTAGAACCATATTCTGTTGTGTTATGTAATTCGGTTGAAATCCAACTATTTAATGAAGTAAGGTATTTTTGGTTAGGCTTTAATTCTAAAAAAGCAGGGACAAAGTTTCATTTTGATGAGAGCTTTTCAGTTTTTGCTTGGAAAACAGTTTTCATTTTAAAATTCTGTTTTGTATCATAGCAGGTTTACAGTTTCAATGAGAACAAAGAAACAAAATTAATTTAATTTCTAGAAAAACATACCTCTTTCTGTCCCATTTCTCCTGGACATTTTATTTTAAAGGTAAATTTTAAAAGTTTGTTTTCCTTTCCAACTGGAACTAAACCATACTTCAAAATCTATATATTGGTGGCAAAAAAAAAAGTCCTCTATCATTCACACAGCTATTCCTGTGATACTATTTAAGTCATTAAGTGACAGCTGGCAAAAAACCAGATTGTTTTCTCATCGAGACCAGAGGTTTGCATTCTGGATCTGAATGCAGTGGCTCATGAAGTTACCCAGCTCTTCAGTTTGGCAGGAAAACCACCAGTGAAAAGATAGAAAGAAGTGATTGTAAGAGCCTCCCTCTGTGAGTGCAGCAGAGGAAAAGTGGGAGGTGTGGAAGGAAGAGTGGAACGGGGGCATTTTCCTTTGTTGGGTGAACTGCTGCACTGCTGGAGAAACTGGCCTGAAGAGTCAAAAGCAGGAGAAAACAGAATTGCAAGGTTTCCACACAGAAGAGGACCCTGTCCAGGGGATGTTAGGAAGCAGCTGGAGGACTTACTGGGGGGGAACAGCTTTGTTCTGCTTTCTCAGACATGTCCCTTTCCAGCCTCCACTCGCATGCACCACTCGGTCCAGCGTGACAGAGGGACTCGGTGTTCTCTCTTCGTGTTACTCCCAGTGCTGTGATGTCTCCTGTCCATCCTGGGCTTGCTGCTGGTGCTTTTGTGGGGCTGTGCAGCCACTGTGAGTTCTCCCAGTGTCTCAAGCAGGGATCATGGCAGCAGGTTGCCTCACACAGCCCAGGATTATGCTGGTCTTCATTGCACATTCCTCCAAAAGTTCTTCCATGCCCTGCTGTCCCCAAGACCTTTTGTTCAGTCTTAATGTTTTCTAAATGTCTCCTTATCACTAAAATGCAACATCAAAAGCAAATATTTTTTTTCCTTAGATTCCAGTAGGTCTGGGATGACTTTCTTTTCAATCAAGAGCTTCTACTCTAAGAAAATTACCTGGTTTACTCCTTTAAAGTTATTAGTTCAGACTTTCTGCATTCTTTTTTTACTGCTACTCTTTCTTCTCTGGTCATTGACCTTTATATGCTCTTGACTTGAGGTTCTAGTGATGTGCACTTGGGTTTTTTTCCTTCTCATCCTTAGGTGAGCAGATAATGTAAAATGGACCAGCTGGCTCATACTGCACTCCATGGAGAACACAGCTAAGTACCCGTCAGTATTCTGGCTGTTTTGTGAATTTACAGGTAATACAGCATTATTTCCACAGGAATACAACTGACTCCCAGATCACCAGTTGGAAGGATGTGTTGTTTGGTAGGAACAGGAAGGAAAACGCTCACCTCCGAAATCCAGAACCCTGTTGGATCTCCTGATCTCTATGCTTGGATGTCCTTTCCAACTAAGCATTGCCTTCAGGTATATCCTAAAGCACTCTGAGTATGTCAACAGATACATGCATCAGCAATAGAATAACTCTTTTACAGCCAGTAGAGCCAAAATGAAACCATTTTTCTTTCTTCTTCAGGCATCTACCACATCACTGGCTCTGTGTGCTATTTGTGATCTACCAAGTATGTGCAGAGAAAGAGACACCAAGGGGAGTTGTCAATGAATGTATTTAACATTACTTAAAAATAACTGTTTCCTTTGCATGCTCTTATTTATATGATTTAAAGGCTTACAATAGGAAACGAGGCTAGAAAAACAGGATATATGGGTGGGAGAATCACTTTCCTTATTCAGACAGTGTAGGATGATGAAATACTGGACTGTATCTCGGAGGTTTCTTCGCCCAGATCACACAAAACAGTGCACAGTTCTCAGGAGTGTATCTCTGACTCGCTGTGAGCTGGGCTGAACACTGACAGAACTGGAGGAAACACCTAATCAGAGGGTTTTTACCATACCATATGACAGCTTGTTGGCAAGGGAATTGGAGAGATTCAGACCGATGCTCTTTATGATGCAGAAACCCATTTTTAGCTATTCCTATGAAAAAAAAAAAAGACCATTTAAAGAGGTGGCCATTGGATTTTAGAGCATTATGCATGAAAAGAAAGGCTCACAAACTGTTTTTTTCTGAGACTGAAATGCATTAATCAGTCGATTTTTCCTTTGATCAGTAAAATCAATGGCACCACCACTCGGTGTTTCCTCTGTACCCATTCTGGCCATATCTGATTTTGCCCAGTTCGTTAACACAGATGCTACTTTGATGTGGTGTTTAAGTATTTCTGAGATTCAGCTTCTATTTTTTGGTGGGTTTATAATGGATTATGCACCGTGGAGTGTTGTCAATGGAAATGGACCACAGGATAATTATGTCCCATGGCAGGATCCTTCCAGCTGCCCATGATGTGGGTGCCATTCTTTGACAGAAGGAGTTAACTCTGAGCTCTGCCCCTCGTTCAGCTTCCCTGTGCCACCCTGAAGTGAGTGAGGTTACGCAAGGGTGTCCCACTGGGAGTGTTTTGGGCCTCCCCTTCATGGCACAGGACACAACCTTCTCTGCAAAAAAACAGGCCAGGGCTGATTCAGATAATTTCATTTGTATGTGAAACCAAACTGTTAGGTGGCAGATGAGAGCTATATTTAAATTGTGATATTTTAATGTCATCTCGTGATATTTAAAAAAAAAAAAAATTCTAGCAATTTTTGATTCTGAATTATCCTTTAGAGCTAAAAAGATAATAAGAAATGAATTTATTTTTTTTTTTTTTTTTGGTATTATTACACTAAGGTAGTTCTGTCAATCCAGTGCAATTTCTTTCCAGATTTTATTTTCATTAAAAATTTCAAACCTTTGATTTTTTTATTCCTACTCATCATGAATTCTTTTTGAAATTTTTAAATGGTTGAAAACTATTTTCATACCAGTTCCAGCATCAAATTTATGCAGGGGATCTCAGCTTTTATTCATGTTTATTTTCTGGTATTTCATAATGTTTTTATTTTTTTTATAATTTAATAATAAAAAAAAAAGTACAATTTCCCCCCCCCCCCATTATTTCCTCTTGTATTTCATGACAACAAAGCTGTGTTTTTATAAAGGTCTATCAGTCCAACAGCTTCTTTAGTCTATGCTATGGCTGTTTTTATCTATGGGCTTTTTTTATTCATGTTTATTTTCTGGTATTTCATAATGTTTTTATTTTTTTTATAATTTAATAATAAAAAAAAAAGTACAATTTCCCCCCCCCCCCATTATTTCCTCTTGTATTTCATGACAACAAAGCTGTGTTTTTATAAAGGTCTATCAGTCCAACAGCTTCTTTAGTCTATGCTATGGCTGTTTTTATCTATGGGCTTTGTCCCCCTTCCCCCTAATAAGGCAGGGTAGCTATAGAGAGAACTCTGCTGTTCTGGGGCAACGTTCACTTCATCTGGTGTTCCTAGCCTGTTCCTTCTATTTCTAGTAGCTGAGAACATGATGTAATTATTCTCACAAGTCTAAAGGCAGACAGCCACAGCGGGCTCATCTTCCACATGGCCTCTAGCAGGAGTGACAGGGACTGCTCTGTCCTGGAAGCTGAAGTGCTGGGGTCACACCCCAGCCCTGGAGGAGGGTTGGCATAGGGATGATGGCCACAACCAGGCATAGAAGATCCTCCTGATTGCTTTTCACCCAGGCTCTGGCCAGCCTTGGGTGGGAACTGATGAGGAGATGACCCCCAGGTGCCCCCACCTTCCACATTAACCCGGAGGTGGGGCAAGAACCCACCTCTATAAGAGCTGACAGCTGGCAGAGGGGTTGGGATTTTTGCTCGCACAGTTTGTGTGCACTGTGTGACAGTTCTGGTTCTTGGAAGGGCTCCCTGACTCTTCATGGCAAGTGGAGTTTCCAGGATGGCACAATAGGCTCATGAATTTGTGCCTGGGGCTCCTGGCCTGGCTGGTGCCATCTCCCATGGCTCTGATCCTCGGCCAGCTCGCTCCCTTCTGCACATCTGTGGGGTGGGTGAGTGCAGTGACTTGTTCCTCCCTCGGAGTTTGCCACTGTGGTTCTTGGGTGTATGGTTCAAGGGTGGGGGGAGGACTTTGGTTGCTGTTCTGCCCATTAGTGATGCCGTCCTCCTGTGCTGGGCAAGCAGGCAGCAGATGAAAAGCCACCACAGCAAAGAAGTGTCTGAACTTATCCCACATGTTTTTCTTCTGGAGGAGATTAAGCCATTGCATCCTTTTAACAGCACAATTCAGTGCCCCTGATTAAAGGGTTTAGACCACTGACTGTCTTTTTCTTGTTCATGGCCTTTTTTTTTTTTTTCTCCTGGGTAACTAGGATGTTCCTGAAAGGGAAGGGCTGACAGCTTCAATTCACACAAGATAGCCACAAGGTTATCTGCAGACTTTGATGATGCTGCTCCACTGTGCTCTCTGCTGTCCTCACAGAGCTCCTCTTCTAGTTCTGGCATAATCAGACTCTGGATGAAAATAACAGTCCCAAACCCTGAGAGCTGCTGGTGCATCTGCATGATTTCCTGTGGAACTTCTTTGCTTTTTGCAGAATTCTATAACCTTCCCAGAGCAATACTACAAAAGTCCAGCACCTTGCCAGGTAAAATTGAATGAATGATGAAGGATAAAAAAAAAATGATGAAAACATCCCATGTTGATGCATGGGATGCCATCCCAATACCTTCTGGCACAGCTTCTCCTCTTTCCCCTGTTGCAGGGTATCAAGCATACCATGAATATGGCACAATATTCTGACCCTGAACAATTTGAGTAGCTCGTTATATGAAGTCTAGGGGTCTAAACCCCTAGCCCTGGATTTATGGATGATAGCCACAACTGGGCAGCAAAGACCTTGCTCTTGGTTCTCTCTCAAGGCCTGGCCACCCTTGGGTGAAACCAATGAGGAGACCCCCAGCAGGTGCCCTCCCCCAGCAGGTGCCCTTCCTCAGCACTCCCACCAGGTGTCCTGCCTCCAGGGGCAGCAGCAGGAGGGCTGGCTCTGCCTGGGTGGGTGGGGAGGGTTGCTGGTGTGCTGGGTGTGTTACGTGGGGTTTCCAGTTGTTGGAGGGGCTCCCTGAGTGTCCATTGCAGGCAGAGCTCCCAGTGATGTTGGGACATCACCACAACTGGGAGCAGAGTGGGGATTACATCTGTAACAACGGCCCTTTTTTTGGCAATGGCCACATGATTGGAATTGGACTGGTCTCTTGGATTCTGAGCTGGTTTGCTCCTGGCTTTGCTTCATCCTACACTGTGAGTAAATGTATCAGTCTTTTTATTCCTCTGGTTGTTAGCCACCTCCTATCCTCCCTGAATACTTTAGGAGGAAAGGGTCTGGCCTGGGTGCTGCCTATTGATGACAGTGTTCTTCCTGCTGGGCCATGCAGTCAGCAAAAGACTATTTCACAGGAGTTATATTTTAAATGAGATTTTGGTGGTAATCTACTCCCCAAAGATATTTTATTTATTCATACTGGAAGGCAGAATGACAACATTAGTCAAATTCTACAGACTGTTATATTCAAACCTCCTTTTTCTTTGTGGAAGATAAAGACTTATGAATGATTGTTGATTAGCCCCATTTATAATTTTTGCATTTGGTGTCATTGGTGCAAAAGTAGCAGTTTTGGAATCCTTAGCATGACCCACACATCTTGCAAATCAGAAAATAAAACCAGTTCAGACAAAAGCAATGTGCTGGTGAAAGGGAGAAAGAACTATTGTTGGTGCCCCCAGAGAAAGGCTGGGAGAGGCCACACGCACTTTTCCCTAGCAGACCAGGTCGTGCAGCTTCTGCTCAAGGAGTGTTTTGTCCCTCTGTGGAAGGGAAATCATCTTCAAACACTTGTCTGCCGTGACTGCCAGAGACCTGGAAGTGAAATGGCTTCATAGCTAATTTTTAACTCTAAGTCTCTTAATGAGCATTTTAGCTGAATGTTAAGATATTCGGCTGTATGCTCAGGCAGGAGCGTCCAGGTTCTGTTTTCATTCCCAGCAGTATTTTCCTCCTATTTAGTGTCAGTAGATCTTTAAGGAGGGCTTGGGAGGTCAGCAGGCATGTATAAGGCTCTGCCTATTAGGGCTAGAAGGTTCCCTGCAAGGTCATCTGAAACCAAAGCCTTAGAAATAATAGTCCTGCTGCTTGACACATTTAAAAACTTTTTCTGGAGAAAAATTCTAACAAATTACTTAAAAATTTGAATTCTGTGCTGTAGATGTTTAGACTATTAAAAGTAAGCAGTGGTAGCTTTCTGTAACTTTCTGTGCAGCACACGGGGAGGGGGTAGCTAAAGACACCTTTGATTACTCTGGGGCCTTTTTTAAAACAAATGCCATTTTATCAGCACACAGCTTAATTGTGCCACAGAGGAGGCAGTAACTGGCCAGTCTGTATTCTACATGGAAATCATAGGCACAGATCTGTTATGAAGATGGACTTGTATTGTAAAGCCAGTTATGGACTGGGCTGCCTGAATTCAGCTGCAGTTCGTGGCAGCTGTAACCAGCCTTTGTGGACATCAGCCAAACCTTTTCCTAGAAGGTGTCCTGGGTGGCAGGTGCTGAGCCTGTTCCAAACCCATTCCGATCAGTGCACTGGGTCTGTGAGACATTAAATCTTCAAAGACATTGGGTTTGTTTCCTGACCAGTTCCAGCAAGGGGAATAAACCACCAAAGGGAGTGCTGTATTCCTAGCATAAGGACTTCCGAGCTGTCCTTGGCTGGAAAGGCAGCTCAAGGGTTTCCCGTGGGGTTCTCCTGCAGCAGCCCACCCGTGGACTGTGCAGTGCTGTGTGGCTGCTCCAGCAGCAGCAGGGGACTCCAGGGGAAGCCTTTGTTTCCTGCTGCACTTCATACCGTGTGGGTTGACTTGACTTTCTGAGGCAAAGCTCTTTGCATATCACTGTCCTTCCAGCATGTTGGGGAGCACTGGAGCCCACTGATAGGGTCACTTGAGATGCAGTTGTGTCATTCCTCTGCAGGCAATTAGCTGGGAAAGGTGACACGGAAGGACAAGATTCAATAACTTTAATGAATACTTTCTCGGGCAGAAAGGTTCTCAGGCCAGAAGTGATCATTATGATAATCTGTTCTGAACTTCTGTAGAGCACAGGCTCCAGTATTCCCTTCGGAGAACTCTGCAATAGCACCAATACCTAACAATGGCTTCAATGAAGTGCTGAAACTTAGAATTTCTTACGGCTGTTCAACCCTCTAAGTTCTGAATGAGCACATATAAGAGCCTCAAAGTGTGCTGTCGTATTTTAGCAACAGATTTTCCTTTAATATGTTCTAATTGAAGCTGGCATATGCTGCTGGCACACTGAATAGCATGGCCTTCCATATGATTCCACCCTGGCATAGAAAATGCCATTCTCTTCCTTCTCATTTCTGTCAGTTTTTAGATTATTTTTTTTCCTCAATAGGTAATGAATAATGTGCATACATGTAATAAGAATTGTGTCCTAAATGGGTGTGGACAACAGCTAACTGAAACAACCCTTTTGCTGGGCTCAGTAGTCAAGTCAGTACTCGCCTATGTGAGGTTCAGAAGAAAATAAGGGCAGACATTGGTATTTCTGACAGGGAGTTACTATATTTTTTTTTTTTTAACCTAAAGTCTGGAAAAAATATAAATATGTTATGTGTTATTTCCATGCTTTTTATTATCTTGACTTTTTAAAAAGCAGGTTTCACTGATAATTCTTTTATTTCAGTTCAGGAGACTTCTACCACATCTCCCATTTGAGAAGTAAGATTCTTTCTCATGGTTTGGGTCTTTCCACCCCCTGAGTCATGACCGTCTTCAGTCTCTGGAAGAATTGTTTTGAATTAAAGTTGACACTGAAGTAATTTGTCTTTACAAATGTAAAATTCCCTTCCTTCCTCTTATATCAAGTACCTGCCCAGGAAGAGTTTGCCATTTGGGGTCTGCGGGTGGGATACAACACCCGTGCGGTTAATTGGCTGCTTTTGTCAGAAGAATATTTAATCATGAAAGCAAAAGCCTTTTGCTCTCTGCAGAGAACAGGTCATGCTAAGTGAAGCTGCCTCTTCCCCTGTGACACCATATACCAACTTAAGATGTGTCTTTTCTTATTAATAGAACAGTAATTAAGGTGAGAAACCCTGGGTTTTAGAACTACCCAAGAACAGCCAATGACCTCTATAACACTGTGGTGCATTATGCTGCATTTGCCCTGCTCTACATATGTCATTCTCTTTCTGATCTGGACTTTTTGGGGACTTGCCACTCCCAGGTCCTCTCAAATAAAGTACTTCAGGGGTTGTGTTCTGTTAACCTCTGTTCTCCCTACACATCTAATCCTGAATCTATCCATGTAAGTAGATGTAACCTGTGGACTTGAAGCACTCTATATTGCCATTTCAGCCCCCAGCTTTCAGGTTTTGCTGCTCTCTCTGGCCTTGAGCATCTTCCTTTTTCACCTTGACTTTATGACCTTATGGTCTTTCAAAGCCTTGTCTTTAAATACACCATTATTATTTACCCCTTTTTGTAGTTTAAGTTTCAGGTTTCTTCTGGAAACACAACATTCAGTTTTTGTTTGTTAAACTCTTGTAGAAGTAATTTTATTTTGTACATTTTTATTGTTGTGCTTGGCCATCGTATTTGCATCATATGGTGAACTAGACTCAACAGGTGTCTGAGTGCTTACTCCTCAGAAAACTGTGAACCCAAATAACAGCCTCACGTCCAGAAACACGAAGTCATCTGCAGCTTATTCTGCTCTTAGTGATGACCCAAAACACTCTGGCCAGAGAAGTGGTGGGTTTGATGGCAAATGCTCTGCGCCACTTGGTGGAATACTGATTTTGGCCGACGGCCTCAGCTTTGAGGATTACATAATGCTGATCACCTCTCCAGCATGGTTTGACAATTTATCTTAGTTAATTGGGCTTCAGTTAAGGTTGAGGGATTTAGCTTGGCCTATTGCCCGCCTAGATCAGAGAAGCCAACAATTTATCATTTCAACATAAATGTGCAGACTCTAATTTAGGTTTTGTGGAGGTCACACATGATTTGTTTTGACTTAGCTTTGGTTTCTCATAATTTTGTTGTAAAAAAATGGTGTAAAAATAATATTCAAACTTTCAGAGAAACTTTTAAGAGAGACATCTAGACATTCTCTGCTAGTTTTGGGAGACGAGTTGAGTGCTGGGAGTATTTTCTATGAAGAAAATAGCACTTTCCCCCTTGTTCTACAGCAAATTTTATGTCTTTGCATATTTTAAAAATTTTGCATGCGTTAATATATCCTTGAACATATTTTTTAATCCAAACCCTCCTTCCTTCCCTCCTCTTTCCAGTACTCCTCCCAGTGTCTCACTACATAAACAGTGACAACAAAAGTGAAAACTAATGTGCTCTACCACTCTTCCTGTTTCTTTCAGAGGGAACGTTTAAAACCTGTGAGTAAATCACAAAAACCCTTGTGAAGGTGCAGACTCGTGCTTCCCAAGATGATCTGCAGAATCCCACTGATTACAGAGGTTTCCAGCTAAATGCCTGATGATAAAGGTGAGTGATGATCTGCAGGAATTTTTGAGCAATGACAGTGGTTATGACTGAGAAGTTTGGGAAAGACTGTTTGGAAAAATATTTAATGGCTGGTCAATCTTTGTCAATCAAAAATGTTTTGCAAGGGAAAATAGGTTTTGGAAATTACTTTATTAAGATCCTAAGGGTAGGTTTAAGACCTTAGGTTATTCTCCTTTTTCTGGTGTCAGCTTTACTCTGCAACTACATTAATTGCCAGGAGTAGGACTGCAAAGACTTGTGGCACCTTTGGGACAAGGAGGAAAGTTCTATATTCAAAGGGAGTTCCAATAATTTTTAAGAATTCATTGCAAGTGATTATGTTGCAAGCTCATGCATTCACCTAGGCAGATTTCTGTGTATCTGTCAGAGGAAGAAGTCAAATACCCAGAGTGGAAAAACAAATGTGCTTTCTCTGAGGAGTGAAAAGGGATTTAGAGAGAGCAGCATGATGAATCCTGGTTTCCCTGCTGCAGCTGAGATCCTCACGGCTCCTGGCTCCCTAGCAACAGTGCCTTCCTAACTCATGGCTGCAGAAAAGACAGACATCTATCAGTCTGTCACTCGTCATACAGCCCATCTATTGGCACTCCTTACAAGAACTGACCCTCATATTTTAGCAAATGTATTCAGTGGCAACAGTGAGCACCAACATCAGGCAAACAATGCAGAAAATGACATTTTGGTTACAATTTGTCTATCCTGTTCTGTTCTCTCTCTTCCTCCCTCAGAATATTCCAAATAATTCAGAGGCCGTGGATAGCACCTAGAATGTCAAAACACCCCTTCCCACCTGAAAGACCAAAGGCCAAGGGAAAAGGTCTCTTCAGCACACTGCTGCCCACGGCATCTTCTCAGGGCTCTTCAGTGTCCCCCCGTTATCCGTTGGCGAGGGACCGTGTGCTCTCAGCCTCACCCACAGGGCCTTAGAAACCCAGTTTTCCCCACCCTAGGTCCTACCAACTAATCTCCTCCCTCTCCCCACTCAGGCAAGCCATTGATTACATGGGGGGTTCCAGAGCCTCTCCTCGGGTGCAGATTTGCTGGGAGGAAACTGGATTTCTCCTACCCCCACTGCAGATTCCCTTTCCCTCCAGTGCTGCCTCCCCTGAGCACCCCATGACCCCAGGTCTCTGGCTGCTCTCAGATTTTTGAGTACAGGAAAGTGATTTGAGCTGTCTTCTCTCTCTTGTCACCTTCACAACTGCACTCTCCACTGCCTCTCTAGCCTGACTGGGGGAATAAAAATTCCAATTAATTTTTAAGGTGAAATTGGATTAGTTCATTGAGGTGGATCTTATGAGGCAGCAATCTAAGCACATTAGACTGATGAACTGATGATGAACTGGATCACAGAGACGTTTTCCTAAATGGGACAGTTGTGGAAGTTTGAGCCCAGCCATACATTGCTCACTCCATTTTGTAAAATGAAAGCAAAAAACCACTGTTGTTAAATCCTTGCTTTTCACTGGTCAAATTCTAAGTCAGCCTAACTTTGCATTCAGCTTTCTTGTCCACCCCTGTCTGCCCTTGAGAGTTCTTATCTTTTATGTGTCTTTTCCTCACATTGTAAGATTTTCAGGTCAAGGACCTTGTCCTCATGTTTTTGCTTCTCCATTCAGAGCTGTCTGTATTTCTGTAGAATCACCTCAGTTTTATGCACAATTCAGAAAGCTGCACACAGCTGAATAATAATAATAAAAAAAAGATTTGGGGATAAGTCAGATGTTTTCTTTCCTGCAGGCATTTTTAGCTGCTACCAGCCAAGATTTAGTTTAGAAAAGCCTCTTCTGACTCTGAGAAGTGGTAAATCCCCCTGGCTGATGTTGGGAATAGAGATAAATAGAATAGTGGCTGAGTGAAGGATAACAGAGTGTGGCTTGATGTCTTCTCAGGGAAGTGGGTGGATGCTACCAGTTCTGCAGGTGACATTATATCCTCTGTTGTTCTCTGTTGCTTTCTCATGACCAAGAGTGGTAAGAGGACTTCCCCTGCAGGGGATTTAAGCTCCATTCCAACCAAGCCCTTTAAGATCTATACATCAGGCTATATAGGAGTGAATCTTAGCCAGAGTTAGGCTTTGGATAACGTTTGTGTAAGTGGAGGAATTTTAGCTTTGCTTAGCACTAGTACAGGAATTTTAAACCCCCTGATTTTCTCCTAGAACAACTTGCAGGGTGACTTCACAGCATGACAGGTATCACAGTTTGTCACCTGTGCCCAATGCTCGTGCTGTGGTTTCTGTTCTCCAAAGTATTTGGTCTTCAGGTAGAGGATGCTGTTCAGCTGCTAGTCACAGCTTTTGGAGACAGAGAGCTCAGTCCAACACCCGCTGGAAAAGCCTGCTGTGTCCTGGGACGGGTGGGGAAGGTCTGGAAGAAGGAGTTACCACTTAACCTACAAACACCAAAGCAAGAGGGTTTAATGTGAAGAGGCAGGACTGGCTGTGGGCTGCAGGGTGCCCCTGAGTCCAGCTGGGACTCAATCCGTGAGAGCTCTGCAGCTGATGGCCTGGGCCACAGAACCTGATGGGCTGCTTCTATGAGATACAATTTCTGTCTTTCATGATACTGTGCTCATGAAACTTTAGATGTTTAGGTAAATGTTAAAAAAATTCTCTTTCTGAACTCAGAGTCACAATGGGGAGTTTCCAATCCAGGGAGTTAAGGTTAGCTGTGCAAGTGGGGTTTTGCTGAAGCCATGAGGACTGCTCGCAGGGGGGAGGGTTCCTCAATTCAATAGAACTACTATTTTGAATAGTAATTCAAAATGCTCCATAAATATTCTCCAGTTTGCCTCAGCTTTTCTACGCTGAGACAAATGCCCGTGGCATTGCTGGTGTCATTGCAGGGTTCTACTGAAAGGCTAAACTTTTTTTCTTTAGAAAACAGAATCATGTTAGCATGAATGAAAGTCCAGAATCATTCATTACTTTTGCTTTTATTGATTTTAGACAGAGAGTTATGACCTTGAGTTTTTTCTTTTTTTTTTCTGAGTGATAAAGCTACACGTATAAAAGGGTAAAGACCTCAAAATGCCAAAAGAGTTTTCTCAAGCCATCAGTCAGAGAAAAAGTACAATGAACTCAATTTGTTACAATGCTGCAATGTCAAAACAGAAGTCAGTTTATTCACAATTTAAACACATTACATGAATTTTGTGTTCATTAGTTGGAACTCTATAATTGTTGTTTTCATTCAAGTAGCTGTGCAAAAAGTCGAGAGATCTGACATCAAGTCTGCATAGCACGTGATGCTCTGCAGAGAGCTGACAGCAACCTAGCTACAAAGATCACCATCTATTGCAGAGACGACCTCTAAAAGGTCACCTGGGAAAAGTCTGAAAACCAGAAAGACACAAAAAAGGTCAAAATTTCAAACCATAGCACTTGTGGCACCAAGGCTGGCGTAGCCTGCAGACAAGTTGGTCCCAGGGCCACCCAGCAGCAGCCCCTGGCACCTGCACTCAGGTCATGGGGAAGGTGGAGCTGAGATCCTCACAACGGTGCATGGAGGGAGGGTGAGAGACAATGCACAGTCTGAAATGGGAGAGGTTTCAACTGGGTGAACAAAATGAATAGACAAGTGGATAAATGGAATGCCCTTTCCAACAGCTGTAATAGTTCTGGTTCATTCTCTTCTTTATTAATTAAAATTTGGACAGACTTTTAGGAAGGTCAGTTGTTAATATTATTTAAGACAAGATCAGCACACCTGCAATATTGCAGCCAGCTGACCCTCTGCCTCTGTGCTGTGGTAGGGCTGGAGCTCGTCCTAACACCAGGCAGCTTAAAAATCTGAGAAGAAAAGAAAAAAAAAAAAAGAGGGCTTGATTTCCATCATAAATCAAGTGGATTTGGAAACTCTGCTCTCCAGATCTGGACCCTGTTCATCTGACCTGCTGTTTGTAAATCTGCTGTCTGCCTCAAAACGTCTGTTTCAGAAAAAGCACAAGTAAATCATACACACTGTGACCACTGAAAACAAGGAAAAAGCCCTACTCATGTATTTGAAGGTAATCTTTAATTTTAAAAGGATTTGGTTTAACAGCTGAGCTAAAAAGAAAGTAATTATGTTGGGAGTCATAAAAACTAAGGTCTGACTTGTCCAGAATGAATATTTTTAGCTGTGCAGCCATCCTCTTACTGTTTGTTTATAAGTCTGCAGTACCTGCATTTTTGCAAGTATTTCCAAACCATAAAGAAGTCATAATCTGGGAACGAGAAGGTTAAAATGTAGTTAGGAGACAGGACACTCACTCCAAAAAATCAGGACAACAGATCCATGAAAAGAACTGATAGACTGGGATTAAGAATGGGATGTAGCAAAAGCCGTTTGGAGACTGACAGCACAAGCTGAAGTGTTTCTGTAAACAGCACTGGAAATGTGAGCTGGCAGAAGGAACTTGAACCAGTTGATTTAAAGGACTCTAACAACCACATCGTCTTAGGTCAGAATGACATCAGAGCTCTTATCATATACTGTAATATACTGAATCCACAGAGGAGCTTTCAAATTGCCACGTGGCAGTTTGGGGTGGGATGGACAAAGGACAACAGAATTCACAGTTTGGCCCTACTTCTGTGAATTTAACTCCAGAACAGTTCCCTGATGCAAAACATTTGCTGATAATACAGGAACATTATGCAAAGACCAGAGTGAACTTTCAGCTGTACTGCTTAACATCTGCTAGGTTTCATTTTTCAGACCATGCCCACCCAGAGTTTGTGCCCCTCAGGGGAAGCTGACCCACTCACATGCAGCCCCTCTCATCACAGGAGGCTTGCAGAAACTAAAGGATATGGGACAATCAGTGGCAAACGTCATGGAGCACCAGTGTGCAGTTGCTAACTCAGTCTAAAGACTAATCAGTGAACGGTACCAAATCATCTTTGCACTGAACTGTGTGAAGACAGAGTCCACAGATCTTGGAAGAGGTGTCCAGACCTTAGAAGAGTGGAGGATTTCATCCTTATCCAGGTTTGGGCTCTGTGAAAGGTGAACGTGGGTGTTCTGTCTCTGAGTCCAGGTCAGCCTGTGAATGCTTCTCCTTCACCCTTTCTGCTCTCCGTTGTCCTTCTCCAGGCAGAGTGAAATGACAGTGGATCATCTTTGGTAAATCGTATACAGGGCTTCTAATTAGAAGGAAACTTCTGAACTCAAGATTGCTTCAAACCTCTCAAGCATTTTATGAGGTACTTAAAATGAGATTAAAGTAATCATCATCAATATGCCATTTTAATCTCTAAGAAGAATGGTCGTGTTGTCAGTTTGATAACTGTTCCAGTTGTTCAAGACTGCTCAGATTTAAATCTCTCCTCAGAAGCTACAAGCTATTGCACATTTAGATGCAGGTCATCTTTGCCAAGGAAACATCATTATTGTCACTTAGAATAAAGCATTGATGGCCATTTGCAGTATGCTTTATCCTCACATATCAGAGTAATAAAAGCACAATTTTCCTACCCATGAGCAACAAAGGGCTGTACAGAAAGTTTTAATTTGATGGAGACCAAAATTTTGTGCAAGAAACTGTTGCCCATTAAGTATCTAACTAGCAAATATGGGTGGAAATCTGGACTTAGATATCTATACTGCTTCCCCCCTTTCTTTAATCCATACCTTTTCCAGTTATTCCCATTATGTATTACTGGTGGTATTGCACGGCTGCTCCAGGCAAGCCTGGGAGCTGATCCTGCCCGGGACTACAAGAACACACAGGACAGATGGTTACTGCCACAGAGACATGTCAGTACTGAGGTCACCCTGGGAGAAGCTTTCTGGGGTGGCCGCATGGCTGTGATTTTGCTGCATGACAATAACACTTAACCACGTGCTGCTGAATCTGTCTTTTCCAAAGTGGAGGCATGTCCCTTAAAGACAGAGAGGAGACAAGCCTGTGAAATTAATAAATGCTATATGTGAACCCAAGCTGATGGATGAAAAGGAGAAGGTCTTGCCTGTGACAAAGATAATACTTCATAAAAAGGTTTAAGCTTAAATAGACCTAGTAATCAGACACCATCAGTGGACATTGAGCATTTCAGATAAGGTTTGACAGGAGAATTCCTGATAACTCTGTGTAAAGACTGCTGGAAAGGCCAGATTTGCAATCTCATTCCTCACCCACCTCTGCTGAAGGAAGGGGAAGCTCTATATTTGCTGTAGTTGGCAAGAGCCAGATGTAACTTGTTCTCAGTTGATTTATCCAACCTGAAATGAGATGGTGCAATCTTGATGTTCCCAGCAAAGCTCGGCAAGCGCCCGGCCCAGCCCCTCTGCTGCAGTGCTGGTGGGCTGCCCTGGGCCCAGGGCACTCTCCTGGGGCAGAGAGCTCCAGACGCCGTGTGTCACTAATCACACATGGCACAAGGTAACGAACCCTTCAGGAGCCTGATGTCCTTTGTCCAGTGCTGCCTTCTGCTCCATGCACCCTGGCTGCCAGCCGACAAGAGACCTCCTGAGACTGAAGAATCCTGTGCCAGCTGGAGTCACCATGGCCATGGCTCCTTGTACGATCAGAGTGGCACAGGAGGCCTCTAGGACTGCTGAGAAACTGGAATCTCCAAGCAAAATAAACCCAGAGAATTTCTCTGCAGGGATATTTTTTAGCAGAGGGTGACAAAAGTCAGCACTAGCCCCTTGACAGTCAGTGCCAGCTGTTTTTATCAGAAAGGAACCTCTGAGCACCAGATCATTTTAGGAAAAACTTGTTTCAAAATCACCATAAAAGTGACTCTTGGGGTCATGGTATCAGAGAAGAAGTGGTTCCTGAGGATACCAAGCTCTTCTCTGCTTTGTGTAGGACTGTGAATCCAGCCATGGTGCGGGCGCATGGCTGTGTGACTGGATGTGCTGCCACACCTGCAGTGCCACAGCTGGGTGACCTCCTCGCCTTCCTGCTCCTCACCTCTTCTTGAGGCTCCACTGTGGAACAGTTTTAAAGGAGCACACCAAGCACTTCGGTTGGCACTGTCTGTCAGGAAGCAGGTGTTTTGGCAGCACTTTCCCCAAAACACCATTGCCACATTGTGCACTAGTGATTCACACGGTCCCTTGTGTCGCAGGACACGCCCAGGCTCAGACTGAACCTCTTTCCGTAGGGAGCTGGTGGGATCAGCAGGTTCAAACAAACCAAACTAAAGTTCCAAAGTCTGGATTATGTGCTGTCCTGCCGTTCCCAAGGTTTCTTATTTTGTTCATTTGTACATAAATTCTGACTCGGACCAGCAGCACACAGACCATACAGGAGAAGAGCTGGTGGCACCATACCTGTGTCTGCAGGGAGCCAGGGCAGGGTCTGCAGAGAGGAGAGAGAGAGCTCTATGCATGGTCCTGTGGCACCAGCTGAAGTCTGTACATTCCAAAGACTGGAATTGTTCAAGAGTCTTTGCTGCAAACACTTTCTGGAAAGTCTTATCACTAGCCAAATATTGAAAGCTTGAATACTAAAGAAAAACAGGGAAATAATTAGCAGTGCTCTGCAAGTTATTTTAAATGACTCTGTTCTCCAGGTGGCAACCTAGATATCCAACAGGTATTAGTCTAAACAGAAAACAAGCAGAAAGAGGCCTGTGAATAGTCATTTTGTGCATAGACAGAGTCATCCTGGACAGCCAGGCATCTTACACAAGCCCAAATTAACTATATTTGGATCGTGCATTAAATCAATTCCCATAGCAAGAATTAGCCAAGGACCGTGGTCATCTTCTGGTCCTACAAGAAGGTAGGAAAGTTTTTAGATAGTTGAAGGTTGAAGTGGTGGCTGTCTCCCAAAGAGTCTACTTTGTGAGCTGAATGAAAAGAGTCTGTTTCTGGGATAAAAAAAAATCAGGCACTAAAAGACTCCAGTATTCTGTGTTGACTTGGGGTTGGGATGAGGGATGAGGGACTTGTAGCAGATCTGATGGAGCATTCTGGCATTTTCTGTTTTTTTCCAGCCTGTAAAATGTTCATTTAATGTCATTACACCATGAAGGACAAAGGGACTAGACGCAGGGTAGGAGTCCTGTATCATATTTGAAGAACCATTCTGGCATTTTCTATTTCTGCCCTTGCCTTTCAACACTGCAAAACGTTCTTTTGATGTTATTCCTCTGTGGAGGACATGATCAGACCTTGCTGGAGGAGCATCAGTTTTCCCTGTCCTAATGAGCCCACTGTGGTACACGGAACCTCGTGCTTTGCCTCTTCTTCTGCAAGAACGTGGACTCTCTCCTTTTTACTCTTGATGGACTTTTCAAGTATGATTTTCTTGTTTGCCCAAAGCATCGTCACATTGCTTAAAAGTCTAGTTTTGTTATTAAATCATGATTTAAAAAGGTAATGTTCGATGGTTATCACTGTTTCTTCAAAAAAAATCTGATAACATAAAAACTTTCAGCTGAAAGCTCTGAATACGAGTCTGATTGGCTTCCACTGGGTTATCCCAAAGAGCCAGAGGTGAAGAAAACCTGAGATGTAGATCAGGTTTTCTTATATTTGCTGATGTCTATCCAATAGCTATAGAGCAAGACTTAAATGACAACCGACCTCATGATGTATATTTTGGAAAGTTTCTTGTGCACCTTGGAACAGGAGTCCAATGTATGGAAGCCTTAGGTAATTTACTTTTTTAAACCCACACCAGGTGTTCTCATATAATTAAGCAGGAAATATTGCAACACTTACAGCATATTCTGTCTTAAATCTCACTGCTTAAGAGCTAGTCTTGTTAGACCTGCTTTTACAACTTATTAATGTCATTCAAAAATAATGAGCATATTGAATTTATGTTATGAAATGTGGAAAAAAGTAGAAATAGGCAGGAGTTCTAATACCACTGCAACTCCTTTGTCATCAGATACATTGCCCATGTTCTCTTTTCGTGTGGGATATACAAGTGATTTATAAAGCAATACAGTAACCATGGAAGAAGAACTGTACATATTAGGTAGTTCCAATCCTTGTTGCTTTATATAGCCATCATCACTAAATTCTGCAAGTACTCTCTTGTGCAAAAGTGTTTACAGAACATCCATAATAAAGGGGTGTAGACATGGAAACTAAAGGAGAAAATAATTATTAGACTGTTGCTTAAGATTACATTCAGATATTAGTTATTTCTTCATGTGATTTTACAGTATAGCTCTGAGACATGAGAACACTAAATTGAGCAATATCATCCCTGAAAGGAAACAAGTAAACAGGAAGAGATCATTTATAGACACATATGTGAAAGAAATGTTCAGAATAAGAAACTATGAAATCCATATTTGATCTCAAAATCATGTAAGGTCAGTAGACCTATAGTGGGAACAGATCCCAAACAATGAAGACTGGAATAACGCATATTTACATTGCCTAGTCGAGTGGAATGTTCTTCCATGATGTAAAAAGAAGAGAGAATAATATGTTTTATCGAAGCAGTTTTTTTTTGATTTACAGAAAAAAAAAATACAGGGGAAGAAGAGAATCCATGTTCAGATGCATGAAGCTTAACAAGTGAGTAGAATTAACTGAAGCTTCTCACAGGCACACGTCAGCCTCAGTGGCAGGGTCTTCAGATTCTAACACCAATTCTTCTCTGGCTCTCGCCTGGCCACCAGCATGGCCAGAGGCAAGAGGGAGCCCACATGTCCCCAAGCCAAGAGGAGATGTCCCCAGCAGGCTGGTGACGACCAGGACAGCACAGCTGCCTCCCACCCAGTCCAGACTCAGCTGCAGAAGTGGAGCCAAGGGTGAGCAAGGGAAAGGGGAAGGAAGGATACCTGCAATGGGGACTCCAGCATCTGTACCTGGCTGCAGAGAAAGGTGTTTGCCTCCCTTAGCTGTACCCAGATAGATACAGAGAAAGGTGTTTGCCTCCCTTAGCTGTACCCAGGTAGACACAGAGAAAGGTGTTTGCCTCCCTTAGCTGTAGCCAGATAGATACAGAGAAAGGTGTTTGCCTCCCTTAGCTGTACCCAGATAGATACAGAGAAAGGTGTTTGCCTCCCTTAGCTGTACCCAGGTAGACACAGAGAAAGGTGTTTGCCTCCTTTACTCTTCTCTCAGTGCAAGGTACCAGCAGTTAGTTCTGTGGGGCTGCTGGAATGGGGAGACAGGGCGAGGGGCCGCCAGGCTGACCAGTGTGTGTGTCTGTCTCACTGGTGTGTGTGTGTCTCACTGGTGTCTGTCTCACTGGTGTGTGTGTGTCTCACTGGTGTCTGTCTCACTGGTGTGTGTCTCACTGGTGTGTGCCTCACTGCTGTGCAACACTTTGTCTCGTTCTGCTTTCTGCTGCTCCTCAGGGTCAATCCTTTGCCTACTCAATTACAGTCTGCTGTCTTTTCATCTTCCTTTTGTCCCTTTCCCCACTCCCCCAGCATTCCCCTCTCAGCTTGCAGTTCTCTCCCCTGCAGTTCTTACTCTTTGTCCTGCTTGGAGCTAGAATAGAGCCCATTCTGTTCAGCGATTTTACCTTCTGTTTGCTTTTGGCCTTTTCTCCATTCTTTGGCATACTCCACTTTGAAAGCCTCCTCCCTCTATTAGTACATTAACTAATTCTCCAGCCTCTCTAATTCCAACTGCTGCCCCTTTCTACCTTTTCTGAAATGGAAATGCCATCACCACCACTACAGCCTGTGCAGAGAAATTACCCAAAGGCACTGCACTTAGACTCTGATCTGATCTAACAGTAACTTTATATGTAATTCAGCAACTAACTTACAACAACATGACTCAGAAGAGAGAATCATGCAACAAAAAATTACATTGAATGGGAAATGATTCAGTGAAAACATTATTCAGAGTAGGCAATTACTGAGTGAAGATATTATCCACAGCAGACAATTACTCAGTAAAAATATTATACAGTGCAGGCAAATAGTCAAGCAAACATTTGACAAGGACAGCAATTATTCAATAAACAATCATAATTGCACCCAGCGGAGCACGCTTGCCATAAACAGTACAAATAATTAGCAGACTCAAAGGACGTTCCTGTGACTGCCCAAGTTTTAGCTAATTTACGTGGCAGCTACGCTCTACAGGACAATCAGAAGCTGTCAGTAAGGGATAACTTGTTTTTCCTTTCGCCTCTTCAGTTCTAGGAAGTAATATCACAGTTCTATCAATTTTAATGAAGAAGCAAGTGTAGCTGCATCAATTTTCTGGAGTTAGTCAGTTATCCTTTTCCAGGAATGGAAGTTACTCACGTGATTCCTGTCTTCAATTGCTCCTTCTGTCACGCTTTTAATCCTCTGCTTTCCATCTCATTTGCTCAACAGGTCTCAGAACTTGCTTTTGTTTTGCCTTTTTTTTCTTTTCTGCAGTTAGTTTACATTTAAAATTTATCCAGTTTTCTGTTTTTAAAGCACAAATTCCTTTCTGTTTCTTGTTGCATAAAGACTTTTCACATATTCCATTTCTGTTTGCAGTGAAGCTCCCACTCATGCTCTCTTTCAGAGTCTCCCAGCAGATGGAGGCAGCTCTTATTCTCCTTTAGTCCAGAACTATCACTTCTCCTTTTCCTGAGTTATTTTTATTCAGGAAGATGCTAATTCCTTCCAGCTCAGTTTGGTTTTCTAAGCATCTGTATTTAGACATAGATACCAAAAATTACTTGTACAAAAAAAAAAGTAACAGAAGAGTTACTGGGATCCTGTAGCTACAGAAACCACACCAGTATAATCGACTTCTGTGTTGTAGATTAGGGTGATACCAGAATCAGGGTTCCCCAATTTAACTGCATCACTGAACAACTAGAAGTATTCTGGTCTTATTTTTAAGGAAAAATTGGCAGCAGCACTCCGAAGGTATTGCTGTATTGCAGCAGCAAGGCCAGCAGAATTTCAGTACAATTTGGTAAAGTGACAAAACTATTCTGGAAAAGGGCCTTGTCTTCATGCAGAAAGAGCCAGCAGAGGGACTTACATCACCATAGCTACGTGATATACTCTTCCCACTGGAGTTCTGCTGGCCAATTTCCCTGTGAAGACAGTCCTTAAATGATGTAACACTAGGAGTGCCATGGGAGCGGTCCTCAAAGTGATAAAAATTCTTCCCTCATTAAAATTTAAAGCTATTAAAGTCTCAGGGAAATCTGTGCATTGGAACTGGACATTTTTCATTTGAATACCCCAAGTCTTTTCTACCCGTTTCTCTCTGTGCTTCAACTCAAAGCGTAGCCAAGCAAGAGCAGAAAAATCCTCTTTTGACCTGTCTCTTGATTATAATTAGAAATCAAACTATTTTTAATCAAGTAAGAAGAATCATTTATCATTTTATGAACTACCTTACATACATTTCCAGTCTTAAAATGACAGAAATGGAGAACAATTAAAGTCGTTCTACATCTCCCTTACTCCTTCTATCACCCTTCTTCCACCTGGCTTTCCCAAACGCTCGTCTGAACTCGATTACCAAAGCAACTTCAAAAAGGTGGGGAGGTTTTTTAGGCCTGATTTCTTCTTATAAAATCAGGATCAAGTTAATGCAAGGGAAAGAAAACACTTAGCAAAATTGATGAGACAACTTTAATGAAAAGAAAGCAGGATCCAAAATCTGTATTCTGTTCACTCGACACCAGCTACAAACACAGGCTGCAGCAAATTGCCTGAAACATCTTTTTTTTCCCCCCTCTGTCTCTGTGTTTTTTAAAAACTTCTGAAAACTGCTCATATTTCTACTTGTCTGGGAGCTTATTTGTTACATGTCCTTACTCTCATAACTCGATTTGCTTTAATGTATTTATAGTATAAAATTAGAATCAATCCTAAGAATTATTTTGAGAGGCTACTTCTACACTGATGATTTCCTGAATTTTTTAGCTGTGAAGAAAGGAAAATTTGTTAAGAAACTTTGCTACTTTTAATGTCAAGTGAGCCAGAAGCCTGCTTTTTGTCACTTGTCCCAGTGAGAATAATTCACACCCCACATTAAACAGCTACCAGTTGTAGAGTTTGATCCAACCTCTGATTCACAGCCCCCATTCATCAACAAGTCATGCCTCTTTTTTTTTTTTCCTTTGTGAAAGGGACATAATTTTAAACCTTCAGGAAGCTGAAATGATGTGAAATGATAATAAAATATAGTTGTTCAGTCTTACATTACTTCTCGGCTGATGACTCACAACAAGATATCGCAAAATGTGAGCCCGAAGAGGAATGGCTTGTCCTGTGCTAGAAGCTGAGCTCCCACTGAATTGCTCACAAGTGGGTGCTGATCTCCCAGGGAGAGCAGAGGTCACAGGCAGTGTGGGGCTGCTCCTCATGGCTGGACCACTGCCTGCTGCTTTGGTGACATTCTCACTCATCATCTGTGCCCATGGCTCCCATCAGTGCCTGTGGGTGCTTCTTGGGCACGGTGAGGTGGTAACAGTGCATCTGGGGTGGAACCACCTGGCTGGAGCACTGGCCTGAGACCCAAGAGACAGTTGTTAGATGCTCTGTTTAATCACAAGCCTTCCCTCTGCTCAGCCAGCAGCACTGGCAGGGATGCACTGGGTTTGCAGCAGGGGTGAAACAGGGCCCTCCAGCTGGAGGCCAGGGGTGTCCAGGAGAGCTGAGCTCCAACGGGGACAAAGGAGCCCCTCAGGGTGGGTAAGGGCAGGCTGCTGAGAAAAGACTAGGAATCGTGGTTAGCCAGCTGAAGGAAAGGGAACGGGGGAGCCTTCCCTGTGTGCACAGGCACTGGGAAACAGAGCTGGGAGCAGCAGGAGAGGGGAGGGAGGGGAGGGAGGGAAAGGGAAAAGGAGGCAAGGGAAAGGAAGCTGTTAACACTGGAGGGCAATTTAGGTGCCACATCCATGGGTCTGATGTAATATTGTCTACAATTTAGCTGGCAGCAGGTCACAAACTCACAGGAGCAAGCTGACTTTCTGTTAGGAGCTCTGTGTGGAAAAATCCCAAAGATGTGAGAAAATCGTGGTGATTGGTGGCAGCCCAGACTGGATGTGATCACACGGGGTGTCCTCTGTATTAGTGTATTTGCATATAAAGGATCACACACATTCATGCTGCACCATCCTCTTGAGCTGCAAAGTTTCCACAGTTCCTCTTTCTGTCTGAGCTAAAGGACTGCAGCCAGACTCTCAGCTCTCATACTGCTCGTTTTCTGTTTCTGCCTCAAAGTTCCCCTCATTTCTCACTCCCCTGCCCATCTTCTCTGCTTTGTCTTTGCTCATATTTGCATGGGTGGCAGGTGCCACCCACGGCTGTTATTGTCCTATCTGTGTGTCTGTCCTGTCCCTCTGATACTCTGACTCCTCTGGTTTTGACGTGTTCTGATTTGCATTCTTTCCCCTCAAAAGGCAAATGCCAGCAGTGCTCCAGTTGCATCATGGACCTTCCCTCCTGATACAAAAACTTGTTATTTCAGAAATCTAAGAACTTATTCAACAGGGAAAAGGAGAACATGGAGTAAGGATGTGTGCTGACATTTCAGCTCCTCAGAGCTTCCCTGGGAGCTCACCCTGCCAATAACCACCTGCAGGTTTTCAGCAGGCTGAGCTTCTCCTTTGCTGCTTGGGCAGCTGGGGGACACCTTTGGCACCCATGGGCTGACACCTTCTGCAGTCTAGAGCTAGCTTTGCTTTCTTCAGTAGAGGCCTGTTAAAGCAGCCACCACCTCAGCCTGGTGCCTTAAAACTATGATCAGAACCTAAGAGACAGGCAAGAAAATACTGAAATTGGCTTTAGAGCCCCTTGGAGGCAGTTCTCCCTCAAACTGGAGAATTTGGCCATGATGGTCTCTCTCGTACTATGCTCCCATGTGTAAGGAGTGGACCGTGATGTAGCCTCAGTTTGTCCTCTCATAAATGCAGAGTAGTGACAGGAGCATTGGAAATCTGGGAAGGGACTAAAATGCCCCTTCTAGATAAGGCTGAGAGATCTGGCCCATTACAGCTAATCCAAACCACTGATTGCCTTTACATCACGATGCTCCATTCCATCCAGGGTTAATGCTTATGCTGTTGTCAAACTAGACACAGGACTGACTAAAGAAAAATGGAAACAGAGAAGAATCAACCTAATTTTCATAGTAATTGTACTTGCAGGTACGCTTGAGGTGGACACTCTGTCTCAGCTTTTGCTTTCAACTAGCTTTTTTGTTTAGACCTGTTATTTCATTGCTTCCAAGCCAGCCTTCAGAATGCCCTCTCCCTGGGTAGGGTATGAGTTAGGTCCTCCTACACAACAGAAGTGATTTGCAGGCACAGTCTCTGATTAGAGCATCTTCATTGTGAAAAGAGTTGTTCTTCCTGTTTCTGTTCTAAGACCCAATCTCTCACTAAAGTTAAGCCCTACAGAAAGATGGAACAAGCCTGCTTCTGCTGTTCCATGGCCTTTTCATCCCTTGGTTGGTAGTGACAGCTCCACAGGCTTCAAAAGTCCTTTTTGATATGGTCTAAATGATACAGACATGATTATGATCTGCTGTTTTCAAGAGTGTTTAGCCTTGATGGCTGCAGCTTCTGTTCCAGACCTGATCAATACTTTGTGGATCTAAACACTTCTCCCTTTTTTTCCCAAGTCTGACAGCAAGTTTAAAAAAGAAAAAAACCGAAACAATTAGCTCTAGATCTTGCAAGATTGCAATCTTGCCTTTATTTTCATTTACACTGGAGGACTAGCAGTTTCTAAGATCATGTTTAAGTTTTATTTATTTCTTTAAATTTTCCAGTTTAATTTGACAAAGAAACAAAATTACCTAAATTTCTTTAATGTTTTCAAAGCTTTACATCTGCAGATTCTATACCTCAAGCCAATAGGGACATGTGGGCATGAACATAAACTATTGTATTTGGGAGGAGCTCTTTTCACCTAGTTGGCCCAAAAGCCGCACTACATGCAAGCAAGCTGCAGTAACCCCACAGCCCTTAACCCACAGCCTTATATGCACAGTAATATATTGGTATGTCCTGCAGTTTATGTCCTGCTTTACACTTTTGGGCCTGAAAGGAGCACCAGAACTGTCCATTCCCCAGAACTGGAGCCCTCACAATTCCCTCTCCAATAATGTTTATTACACTACGCAGTCCAATTCAATAACCTACAGTCCTCTTTGTGTAACTGTGGGGTTAGAGGAGGAGCATCACATCCCATTCTTTCCCTTGTAATTCTTCCTGTAAGATCCAAACATTTTACTGTGCCTAGGTAGGAAAACCATTTTGAGTTGTACTTAGGTTGCTAGCTGAACCACTTCAGGCTGCTGGTCAAAATTGCCAGCTTGCCTTCCCTAAAAAAAGAGACAGAGAATCAATAAAGTGTGGCATTTCATTTTATCCAGGATAACGGGGAAGTAAATTAGCCAATAAAGGGATGGTGAAGGTAAGGCATTCTAACTCTGTTTCACAGAACCTTTTGGGATAAATGTGCTTAATATCTTTATGTGGAATGCCTACAATTTATTATCATTTGATACTCCTTCCTCTCTGAGGGCAACAGAATCTTGGCAATGCTTCGGAAATGGGCTTAGAAGAGAGGTTTGAAAGGTTTAAAAATCTTTTTCACAGTAAAGCAGTATAAAGCTGTCAACAGAGTGAATTTCTTTAAAGGAATTTCTCTAGATTTTCACTGCTGTAAATAAGAAGTGTGGCCAAATGAATGAGGGGCCGAGGTTTGGCTTGCTGTGGGTAATCTATAATCTCACAGAAGTTGGCAAATGTGAACTGTTCTCAGTAAGCAAATGTTTTCACAATTGAGAAGATGCATGTGTCATAGGAGATATTTCTTCACAAGAACAGGAAGACTTTTATTGCTCATTTCCATCTTATTTGCACAAAATGTTTCCAAAACATCTTGCTAGAAAATGGCAATATGTAAAAACACAGAGTTTAAATATTGTCTGTTAGTTTTGTCTTAACTCTAGTTTTGGGTGAGCCATTTGTTGATAGCACAGCTGATAATATGCATATGATTTTTTTTTTTTTAAAGCAGATATGAAGTGGTAAAAAGTCTCTGTAAGTGTTTGTGATACTGCAGACAAGACTCACACCTTGTGTGTGACAGTTTGTGGAAGCAGAGTTGAGTCACGCAGAGTCACTCAGCTGAAGAGAATACTCCCACCTTGCTCCAACAGAGAGCTTGCAGAGGGTCAAAGGGCAGTTTCACTTGGTGAGTTACTCCTTTCAGAGGAAGAGAAGAAAACACAGAAAATTTATTGCGATGCATCATTTTAGTCCCCTGCTCATCACTAAACCAAACTCACAGTGTCAAAACCCCTCTCCCAGAAGGTGTTGCCTAGCCCCTTGGATGGCTATGGGGATTCATGCAACAGCAGCTACAGCAGTGCTGGACAGACAGAGCACCCCAACAAAAGCTGGGTGCCAGGAGTGAGGTTGTACTCTGGACACCGACTCTCCCAAGGACAGGTTGTACATCAGCACCTGGCACCTGCTGATCTAATTCATTCCCTGGCATTGTGACAGTGAAGGCTGCCATGTGCCCAGGAGCTGCTGCAGCAACCCTTGAGAGTGTCTTTGCTCCTGGAAAAGCCCATGTTGTGAGAGGCTCAGGAAAATCCACTTGGTCAGAAAGGCTTCACCCCAAAACTTACTTTGTTCACTCTGCAAACAGTAACTTGCAGCTGCAGCTGCACGTGGCACTCTCCAGCTTAAGCAGTGTCTCTTTGGCATGACAAAAAGTCTGCACTGCTCTGCAGCTTTCCCTCTGGTGCCTCTCCCACCTGGTGTCCATGTTGGCCTCTCTGGATTGTAAGATCCCATGGGAATGAGACTCTTACTCCTGGTTCTTTATCCAGTTTGCTATCCTGCTAGTATCAACTTACAGGATTGTTTCTTCATAGCTGGGATCATGAATCAAATTTGTATGGTTGGGGAAGAAGCCAATAAGTAAGAATATTTTTGACAAGAAGAATACATTGTATGATCTATCTTAATTACATTGGCAGCGATTTGGGCAGGAGCTGGTCTCACCTTCGTTCTGTGACACACAGCTTGATGAGGTGTCACTGCACAGACAGACTGTGATGGATTTTGGGTGCTGACTTCACCGGCATCCCGAGGATGCTGCAGAAATATAAGAAACCTGCCAAGCATCTCTGTGGCTGTCCACAGAGGAAGGAAAACAGCCCAGTGTTCAAAGCCTAGATTAGTTTGAATCCAAACTCTCATCCATACTCTGCAGGATTGTGTTGCTAGCCATTAATAATGTTGAACTGCACACAGCTTCACATGAGGATTTTTTGACTGTTACTTCAAAAAGGAAACTTCTTGGTTTTGAGCCCTCTAATGGGTAGTCATGGAACACTGAGTTATCAGAAAACTCTTCTCAATTCTAATGAAAAAATCATCTGAGCTCTGCAATTGTTTAACTTCAGTAGAGGGTCTACAGGGTATAGTGGAAACAACAAATTGTAAATCACTGGACATTTCATTCAGTTTAGTGCAGTTGCTGATTAAGAGTGATTTTAAATCCACAGTCTGAAATACGATCACTTTCCTGATTTCTGCTGGCATCTCAGGATTTTTTTTTCCCTATGGGATTATTTTGGACACTATTATTCAAAAAATATTAACTTCATAATATGCTGGAATAATTCTGAGAAAAGGATTCTGTAGCACAACAGGTAAAATACTCAGCTGCTTGTCTTGAGAAAAGTTTTGGTTCACAGATTTTGTTTGTAGTAGTATCAGGAGAAATTCAGAATGGAAGGCTAATGGGTGAAAAGACCCATGAGTGAACAGGAGTAGGAGATCTTTCATTACCAATCTACCTTTTCAAACCAGCTGCTTAAACTTTATGTTAATATATAAAAGTTGTATATCATTCGTTTCTAGGGCACAAACAAAAAGAAAATCTCCCCATAGCAAACAAATAGTTTGCAATCAGATGTTTCATTCTTTTCAAATCCATCTATAATCAGAATCACCCTTCAGCATTACCTACGAAGCCTGGTGCTGTTCACAGCTCTACTCCACATAATACTCCAAACAAATTTTCATTTTGCTAGATAACTGCCACAGTCTGTATTCTTGGTAGAAAATGAAACATAGCTTGTTATGACTGAATCTGATTAACCACAGCTTAAGGGTAAATAGAATTTTACTGGAAGGAATATCTAGAATAATACATATTCTCTCCTCAAAATTCCTACAGTGGCAATTACACCAATGTAATGATTCAATTCAAATGAAGAATAAAGTTGCCCCCTATGATTATTTTCAATAAAATTCAGTTTCCAAGTTTTTTATTGCTAACAAAATGCTAAATTGAAATCTATGTGATTGTAGTAAAATTGGCAAGTTGAGGAAAAAATTTGGTTTAATTTTTCTTCAATTTCTACATAAAGTTATCAGGAAGAAATTTCCTGAGGTGATTTAAGCAAACTTGTTGTAAAACATTATTTAAAACCTTATCAGCTGCCTCTGCAATGATTTCCATGATGAAAAGGTCCTAGTAAGCTTCCACTCAGATACACATTAGAACATTTCAAAATTAGCCCAGCTTGTCAGCTGTTGTCCACAAGAAGAGCATTCTCATTAAGCAAAGCAGAATATTAGTTTCAGGCAAAAAAATTGGCTTCTGACATAGAAAGATGCAGATACATCTCAATTTATGTCAATATGGACTTTCATCAGAAGAGAATAAACAGCTCATGTTACTCAAAACATTTATATGTAAGAAATGCTTCATGTTAAGGGACCAAAGCTTCCCTTTTGTTTTCTTCTTTAACAGCTCTAGTTTTCCACTCTCACCTCTGGCAGAGAGCTGCAGAGATACCTGCACATTTTTCTGCCCCCAGGACACCAAGGGGCTCAGGGCCTCTCACTGTGATTAGCCTCACGGTGTCCTTGGGGGTGGGTCTTCAGCACTGCTGGGAGGTTCCCCACTGTCCATCTGACTGACGTCAGGTACAGACCTCTATTCGTGTGGAGTCTGGAGTATGGAGATTGAAGCTAGACATAAATAATAAAAACTATGATTTTTCAAGAATTCTTGTTGCCTGGCAGTGTAGCCAACTTAACAACTTTGAACATAAGGAGAAACTTCTCTGCTGTGAGGGTGCAGAGCCTGGAGCAGCTGCCCAGAGAGGCTGTGGAGTCTCCTGCTCTGGAGAGATCCCAAACCCTCCTGGCTGTGACCCTGGGCACCCTGCTGCAGGTGAGCTGCTGGAGCAGGGGTGGGATGGGATGATCTCCAGAGGTCCCTTCCAGCCCCACCATGCTGGGACTCTGAGAGTCTGTGAATTGCCAAGGTGCTATTATTTAGAATAAAATTCATGCTGAATAATCCACTGTGCTTGATCTGTGTCAGATCCCCACATCTGTCTGTGTTTACCCTTCAGAATGATACTCCTGGAGAGTCCCCTCCTCACAGGGAGGTTATAATGGCTCATCAACATCTTTGTCAGGTGCCAGCCTATTGTATAGTCACTTCATGGCTCTTCTCCCTACATAGACCTGTTACATTAGTTAATCTTGTGCCTCCACAAGGTGGTAGAAGTGGGTAATTAATTCCACAGCATTTAACATTCATAGTTTGATTGCTTTTTTTTCTATTATGCTGTTAATGAAAAGAAACCTTAGTCCTTTATTTTATAGATTTTTCTAAAAATGCCCCATTTTCTTATAAATTTCTTGATAATGACCAGTGTTTCATTTATCTCTCTTGTCACATTTTATTGTAAAGAGATTTTCATTTAATTAATCTCATCACTTTTTCCTCAGCTCCCTTTAATGTTGACTTTTCTAGGATACTTTTATTTGTGGTTCAGTTTTACTGCTAAAGCGTGATAACTAAAGGCTTGAAGCCAAGGTCAAGTAGCTTGGAATGAATGAATCAAAGTCTTTATGGGCAGATCTTAAAGGAAATACAGAATGGTGAAGCCATGAAAAGGGAGATCAGGCCAAAATTTTCAATGGGAATGACTCATCCTTTAAGGTGCACTTCAGAATATTCCATGGTGTTCCAAACTGTCAGGGTAATATGGTGGAAGAAAACAACTTCTTGTTTCCTTTGTGCTGCTGAGATTTTAACAGGTATCTGAATTCTGACTGTCTGGTGGGAGGACATCTTTCACTCCATGTGTTCCAGCTTCCTCACTTATGAGTTTTATCATTACTCTCCACAAATGCATAGACTCTGTTTTTGTGCCCCATTACCATATATTTACAGTCTCTAGATAAACCTCTGATATCCATACAGAGGAGAGATCACTATTATAGGATCTAATTAAATTAAAAGGCAATACTTATGTGGATGGCAGTGTTATATCTGTAATTTCCAGTCTTTTCTCACATCAGTTTTACTCCATTTTAACTCTTTTATCTTTTCTGGAGTAGCGATTTAGATGCGTGAGAAGGGTAGAACACAGTAATTTTTTACAGATGAAATATTAATTTTTTTGGCTGCATATCAAAGCTGGATATTTAATTTAAGAGTTACATTCACAGGGCTTGCAATCCAGTTAAGATTTTTATTACATGGCTTCTAGAGTTATTTTTGTTATATATCTAAGGGTTTATAAATAAATAGGACTGGATTGAGACTGTCAAGTTACAGCTGTGGAAAGTCCAAGTCAGTGTGCACTCCTCCTCCAAAGAAACAGGAATCCAGATTGCCAGTACTCTTGAAGCCTAGCTCACCATCAAATACCAGCCTTGCCCACTCTGACTACTTTATCTTTTGAGACAATTAATTCATGAATAGAAAGAAGGTTTTCCAAGTACTGCCAAGCATAAACAGAGCTGCTAGGATGAAGACAATCATTCACTTTTTGCAATAACCTTCACGTGACATTCAGTATAACTATCATAATCAGTCAAACATGTTTACTTCTTCCCAAGTCTGATAAAAAATCTGGAAACATCTTCTGTATAGTTCATGAAAAAGAAACGATGTAAAGCTTCAAATAATACATTTCTTGCTACTGTTAATCAGTATTTAATATAAAAAAATATGAAAGGATAATTCATATTTGATCTCATTCTGATTACAATAACTTCAAAAACTTTAATATTCAAGTGCCTAGTATTTTTATATAAGACTTAATGATGGCATTTACTACATTAAAAGATGTTTTAAGGCCTACTGACATTAGTGGGACACTATTTGGTGTCACAGGTCTTTGGACTGTTCCCTTTGAGCCTACTAGCAATACAGATACAGAATTTCTAATGACTTCCAAAGGAATGCCATGGGAAGAGTCTCTGAATTTTCAGGCAAAATTAAAGCCTTTTTAATACTTTACAGAGCCACAGAATATTAGCCATATGTAAATAATAATAATAAAAAAAAGTTTCCTTTTTCCTTCAGGTACTCGTAAGCACAGTTTACAAGTAATTACAGCTCTGTGAGACAGCAACTGAAGAGACGAAGAGTCTGGCACGTCTGCCAAATTCTAAACACTGTCTAGGCTATTTTTTATTCAAACTGTTTCAGAAATCCTGAATGAAACTTATTGTCTTACTGGGGAAAAAGGATACATTAAAAGAAATAATTTTGCACACTTCTGAGCCCCTGTTCAAATGGAAAGGAAAATGGTTTAAGCCAGAACAGAATGTATTACTGTAATGAAGATGCCTGAGCATTCAATTCAGCAAGTCCTGTTTACCTGGATTCTTAAAACACCATTCTAAATGTTCAGCCTCTTGCAAAAGCCCCTGTTGAATGATGTTACCTGTCCTGTGTGAGAGCCTGTCAGCATCTCATCTGTCCTTCTGTCTGGGCTATGCCTTAAGCTGATGTATGAGTTCAGAAAGTAGGAATAGAAATTCCTGCAAATTCTTCTGCTCTTTCAGCCATATTCAGTGGCTGAGTTACTCTCTCTGATATTTTAAACTTCGTCAGGGATTTTTATGTGTTTGGTCAATTTTTAGAACTTAGAGTGTCTATCTCAATCAGGGCTCTAAGCCTTATTCCAATAAAAGTACAGACTAAACCCGAAGTTGTTCCATAGACACATTAAACAATATTAAAAAATCACTCTAAATTCCAGGTGAGTAATGCCACCTTGACTCATAATGACCAAAAAATAATTTCATCTTGGAGACTAAGGGAAGTAAGATCCCAGGCTGCCTGGGTATAAATAGCAGAGAAGAATTAGAAGCATCTATCTTGGCTACTGCTGGTGTAGACTTCTAATAGCAACATTTGCAAAGACAATGAAATACTGTTCATTTGCAGCGAGGGGTTTAATTAGTATTTCCTACTGTGATTGAAGAATTGGTTTGTCCAGTCTAGTGAACTTGTTTTACCTTTTAGAAAACTTAAAAGGTGTATAATGAGGGGATTGTAGATAAACGTAATTAATTTGATCCCACAGAGATGCTTTTTAAGTTATTGTGTGGGCAAGAGCAAGAGGACTGAAACTGGTCTTTGGGAAACTGATGGAATAAAATAACTATTTCATAATGACAGCAACTTGACACAATTTGAGGTGGTATCCTGTGGAAATGCGGAATCAACTACATGTATCTCTGTTGTATGTTTCCTCTATTAGTTTTGGCCTTGAATGGTGTGTATAAACTTCCACCTTCTTCACCACTCTCACAGTCTCAAACATTCCCGTCACAATTCCCATAAAACACTCTGCATGGTGTGGGAAAATAACAGAACATTGGCAGGGAGGATTATGAACATGGTCAAATGCCTCTGGGGTGTCAAAATCCACAGGTACACACTGTTGTCTAGTCTTGTGTGTTTGCCAAGTAGGACACCTGTGTTCAGGTAGCACGGGTCTGTTGTGGACTCTGAGGCACCTCATCAAACATGCTTGAGACTCCTTCCCTGGTGTGGGAAAGGTCACAGAAACACAGAATGGGGTGGGCTGGAAGGGACCTTTCAAAGTCACCTGGTCCAACCCCCTGCAGGGACAGGGACATCCCCAACCAGAGCAGGGTGCTCAGAGTTGTGTCCAACCTCCCCTGGGATGGTTCCAGGGATGGGGCAGTGACCACCTCTCTGGGCAGCCTGGGCCAGGGGTCACCACCCTCAGTGTCAAACATTTCTTCCTTCTCTCTAGTCTAAATCTCCCTCTTTGAGTTTAAAACCATCCCCCCTTGTCCTTTTGCAACAGGCCCTGACCAAAAGGTTGCTCCCAGCTAGAAGTGGCATTAATTACTGGCCAATGTAAATCATCAGTCTGCTTTTAAGAATATGCCTTTCAGTGATTCAACATAGGAAAAACCTGAAAAATTCCAAAGGGCCCTGTGTGGAGATACTGTAACACTGAACTGGGAGTGGACAGTCTAAACACAGTGATAACATTTTGTTTCCTGTGGTGCATCAAACCTATTGCCTCTGGTCAGCAGTTAATTGGTCGGTCTTATGAGGAGAATTTCATGTTTCACACTAGGTCCCAGTGAACAGATGGCAAAGCTGTGAGTTCCCCACAACGCCATGCAATGGCACAGAACATTTCACCCTTCTCTCATCAGGTTTTCTCTGTTTTTGTGCCCCTTCAAAATCCAGACTGACACACTGAAAGCTGTGTGGCAGCTGAATCCAATAAACTCTTCAGCCTTTCTTTACCACAATATCATGAGTCTGGGAAAAAACACCTGAGAAATCTAATTGAAATTGTCACGATTTTTATTGAAGAGCAAAACTTTCTGGTTTTCTACTGTCTCATAATGTCTTGCATCACTCTGTATTTGCAATAAGTGTGGGCTGCAGAGAAGTGAGGGCCTAAGAAAGTACTAGAGCCAAACCTGAGCAAAACTTTTCTTTAAGGACGTTTGCAATTCACCAAGTAGTTAAACCGATGAAAATAGTATTATTTTTTTTAATTTTTTTTTTCCTCTTCCAAAGCTTTAATTTGGTTACTCACTAAGAGGACCTCTTTAGCTCTGCTCTGACTTGCCCAGCGAATGTTTCAGAGTAGCTCAGGTTTTTTGTCTGAGGTTTCTCATATCCATACAGGATGCTTTGTCTCCAACCCATTCAGCTGTGAGAATGCTTTCTCTGGAAAGGATGCACAGTGATTCTGGTGATTCTTAATTGCCATTAGGCTATTGTAGTTCCAGGATTTCATTTATGTTTCTAAAAAGATAAAGGAACTGGGAGGTCTGAGTCCTCCTGCACACTGTAATTTTTTTCTGCAACCCTGTCCTGAATCCAGAGCCCTGACAGCAGGTGCCATGTTCAGAGGCACTATGCCTGATCTAACCATCTTTTCTGGACTCAAAACCCCCTCTCTGCTTTACAGATGGCTCAAGAGTCCTCATCCTTGCACACAGGTGAAAATCCCTCCTGCTTTCAAGCCAGTGGGTTGGCAGTTACAGTGAATAAGCTCTGGCTGAAAAGTGTTAGGAGATGGACTTGGGTCAACCCCAGAGGATGAGGGAGTAGTCACAGAGGAACGCTTGACATTAAGCAACCTGTTAATGACTGAAAGGTGGTGGTACTGTGTCAGTCACATGTGTTTGAGTTGTGAAGGTGTTGAGGACCTTTGAATTTGAGGAAGACGATCAAGAATAGGTTATGCTCTACCAAGTCCTATAACTGACAGTGTCCAGGGCACCTGTGCTGGAGTCCAAGAAGCATCTGAAATACTCAGAACAGAACAGCCACTGAAGTTAGTGTCCCAGTTGCCAGTACTGCAGTGGGTGTCCATGTCAGCTCCTGGATGGTAGCCAGTACTGCGTGGGAATGGATTAAACAATGGCAAAATATGCAAATGGAAATATTTCTGTAACCCATCTGGGCCACTAAGGTCAAAAAAGACATCATGGCACACCAAATCTGTTCAGTTGTGCTTAGAAGACTGCTATGTGCTACATGGTGCTGCCATATGCTGTCCACCCACAAATACTTCTGCTACCATGACTCTCACAGCAGACTGCTGAGAAATGAGTGGTGGGGAGATCTGCAGCAAGGCAGGAGTACAACAGTTCATGTATAACAACCCATGGGCAAGACATGAGATGGCAAGCACTGTCCTCTACAGAAAAAAAAAAACCAAATCTTGACCCTGGAACACAACAGCACTGAGAATGGTAAGAGTGTTGCAGGTAACTGTGAATGAAGTGCTGGAGTTTAAACCCCCAGCCTCTAATCAGGGTTGACATGTGGATGATGGCCACAACCGGGCAGGAAAGACCCTCCTGACTGGTTTTCACCCAGGGCATGGCCACCCTTGGGTGGGAACCAATGAGGAGATCCCCAGCAGGTGCCCCTGCCTTCAGCATTACCATCAGGTGTCCTGCCTCTAGAGTTAGCAGCATAAAGGCTCCAGTTACTGGAGGGGCTCCCTGAGTGTCCATTGCAGGCAGAGCTCCCAGTGATGTTGGGACACCACCACAACTGGGAGCAGAGTGGGGATTACATCTGTAACAACGGCCCTTTTTTTGGCAATGGCCACATGATTGGAACTGGACTGGTGTCTTGGATTCTGAGCTGGTTTGCTCCTGTCTTTGCTTCATCCTACTCTGTGAGTAAATGTATCAGTCTTTTTATTCATACATGTGTCCTCCATGTATACTTTAGAACTGGAGGGAAAGTTCTGGACCTGTGTGCTGCTTATTAATGAGTGTCCTTCCTATGGGGGCAAGCAGCCAGCAAAAGAGTAATGCCATGTTTGTAATGAGTGGTTTTACCTGGACATGTTTTCATGTTAGTGGCACTAACAATTTGTATGTTAACATCTGGAGCATGTCTTGGTGGGTACATGCAATGTCATAAATGCAAGGCATGGAATTAATCTCTAGGGATACCTTTATAGTAAGGAGTGGGCTGTGTAGCAGCTAGTGTGAGTTAGGTCTAGCTGACAATGCTGTCAGCACATGGGCTTCAGTTAACTCCACAGGATAGAAGAGTAACTTAGTTTTCAGAGCAGAGGAGCCACGGCACTGCGAGCAGCCTGATGCTTGGTGGATAATCTTTGAGACGAGGAGACTGTGAGCACCAAGTGATGGCAATAGACAGTCTTGGAGCATTGCGTGATTTTTTTGATGAGGCAACCAAAAGTATGTGTTTTTTTTTACCAAATATAATAACTGATGATGCCCAGGTTATTATCAAGTTATTGCAGGAGAGGACCCAGAGACCCCCAAGATCTGAATAAGGCCTATGCATGGCATGGTTAGAATCTAGCCTAACTCAACCAACTTCTCTCTTGGACAATATCATCCCACCTGCAGAGCAGACAACTCCAATAATTTGTAAAACTGCATTTACCTGTGATTACAGTGTAGTGCCATCCAGTTCCAGTTAGGCACTGTTATCATTTATGTTAAACCACAAAAAGAGGTCCCCATATTTCCCAGTCCACAGTTACACCTGCACACCAATCCATCCAACAGTCAACCTCTTACCTTAGCCCTGCCAGGGTTATGCTTGTATCTCCTAGAAGAAGGCTATGGTGGTCTTCTTCAGTGTATATTATGGCTTGAGTAGCAGTTGTTATTGTATATTAGGAGAACTAATAAAACTGGCTAGCAGGCAAAAGATCTATCCACATCTGCCTTATTGGCTGGAGAAGTTGGCTTTGCTGAAGAAAAAGATAAGGGGAAAAAAAGAGGAGCAAGTTAGACAAGGTACAGAGCAGCTTTATGTATAATCTTCACAGCAGCTGCTGAGCTGTTGCTTCTGGCTTTAGAAGAAACAAGGGGCTTGCAAAATTGTGGTGTGCCTGCTCTGGAGGAAGAGAGGGCAAAGCCAAGGCTATGCCACACACAAACTGTGGCTAGCACAAATTGGTGCTGTGCTTTGAAAGGCAGCACTGAGGAAAGGCATAAGTTCCCTTTTGTGCACTGTGAATGCTTCATCATTTAAGGTTCCAGTTAAGATGTTCTCTGACTGGGGTAAGGAGGATGACAGAGTTTCTCGAGGCTCCTTTCCCCTAAAGAATATGTGAAACAAAGGAAGAAAATGAAAAGATGCTCTTTGAAAGAGCTGTATTGCTTCCAGAAGAACTGGGAACTTTTCACCTGTTTGTTAACTTGACCCATCAGTGGTAGGTGCTCTGGAATAGGGACAACAGATCTTTAAACTCAGTCTTTCTAAACAGGGGACTTGAAAACAGGATGGTAATGAAGTCCCCATAGAACTGCTTTTATTAACCATAACTAATAAATTCAGTGGGGGACGTGGCCGGCAGCGCCTGCTGTAAGGAGGGATATTGCTCACTCAGTGGCACTCAGCAGTACAAGTAGCTTTCAAAAGCAGTGTTTTATTCCAGGACATCTGACTCATCCACCACACAGCCAATGTATTTTCTAAGAATTACGCAAGTGGCCTTAGAAAAAAATGGAATATCTAGGTCTTATGCATCTCAATGAAGGAAGCAGATTGCCACAACAACTTTGAAAATGCCATTCTTTCAGTCACAATTAATTTCAACCCAACCCAGGCACTTCACAGAACTGAAAACCAGAAATTCAACAATAAAACTGAAGGTGATTGCTAAAGGGTGCAGGTGAGGGACTCTTTCTGCCTCTGAGCTCGTGGTTCCATGCTGAAGCTGTCCTTGCTCTGGGCATGAAAGAACAAAAGCCAAAGAAGGCTGGAAAATGAAGCCCATGGAAAAAAATCTTATTCATTGTACATTGAGGTGAGTTTGAATAGTGTGTCTTCAAAGGTAAGCTGCCAGTCTTACAAGGAGGATCTCGACTAATTAACAACAATTAATGGATTTAAAGCACATACTGGATTGCTTTGCCAAATTGAAGCCTAAATGGTGGTGGTACAATAATCCTGTGTATGGCTCTCCCTAAGCAGCCAGGTTGGAGAGGCTGCTCTGGGGCTGAGGCCCTGGCAGACTAACACCTCCTCCACTTCTAGAAATGGGTAGGCATGAAGAAGACCCTTTCTGATAAAGTGCAGCCTGCATTGGTGTTCCACCTGACCAGAAAGTGAATTTAGTGTATATGTATCATTTACAAGGCAGACAATCCACACAAAGATAGTAAGTAATACTGAAATCCCTTTTTAAATTTTTTTTTTTTTTTTAGTTTTGCTTTTCCTTTTCTCTCTGTATCATTCCCTGTTTCATTGTCTTTCCCTCAGCCATACCATCTCAGCCTAGAGCCCAGTAATGAGCCTGAAGCAGAGATTCTGCCAAGAATTTGCCTATGTAAAGTGTCCTTTCCATGTTGGCAAGACTCTCAGCAAATCAGTTTTGTCTCAGTTGGAGTGTTATCTGCTTTGGCTGAGAAGTGAGGTTTTAAAAAAACCAAGGTGTGGAAAAAATGCCACTCTGTTTCAGCCAGGCTAGTGTCATCTGTCAGACCTATTGCTACTATTTATTTATCCTCAGTGAGCAGCACTTGCAGTTTTTTTATTTGATCTCTTTGACTCTTCACTTGGCTTCCACAGGAGTCCTTTTGCCTCCCCTCTCCATCGTGCCTCATCCAGTGTGAGTGGTCTGTCAGTGTCTGTGGATACCGTGGCTGACCCTGTTCTCTGTTTTGGCTTTTACAGGCTCAAAAAGCCAAGATAAAAATGAGGGAATGGAGAAACACTCTCTGTTCCTGGCTTGCAGAAAAGCATGTCTTGAAAGGTGTTTTTTTTTTTTTTTTCATTTTCAAGGATAAATGGAAAGAGTATTATTCTTTCTAAGTAACAAACTCTCTGCTTATTACAGAATACCTTTCGTCAGAAGATCACAAAATATCTTTCAAACCAAATTAGCATCTTTACCTTATTTTCATGGAATCCTGATTATTGGGGAATTTATCTGCACTGACTCAGCAGGTCTGAGGAACAAATACTCAGAGATGTTTTTGAAAGAGGAGTCTGACCATCGTAGCTGAGAATATTCATTCTCTGAAAGATGTTTCAGAGGTTTTCCTTTTTGGAAAATTTTCTCCATTTTATCATTTTCTTTATCATTACTGAAAGATCTTCACAGTCAGAGTGAGAGGTAAGGTAAGCTTGTTATAATATGGGCAAGCCCACCATGGGCTAGAGCAAACAGACCCCACAGGAGGATGGTGGTGCCTATAGTAAAGGGAGTGTGGGTGAGATTCCCATTGCTGTGGGTGATCTAGTCGTGCTGAGCTCCAAATGGATTTTCTGTCTCTGTGGGGTGTTCTCACAATGATCTGTAGTCCTTCCGTTTGGCTGAATCACAACTGGGCTTCAGGTGGTTGTGGCCATCACTCTTGTGTGTGTTGTGCCCCTCTCTCATGTGAGGTTCCATGTGAATTGTTCCTGCATGATGACAGTTAAACTTTATGTTAAAATGCATTCACTGTCCTAAAAATAAGGTACTTCATAGTAAATCTTTGCTCTTAATTCCCACTCACGTTGATGTGAGTTATGTGGTTAAGGAATGAAATGTTCAGCAACTCATAATAAAACATAAGCAACAAATGGGGATAGGTGATCATCAGTAATTCGCTCTTATTTGTGTGGATTCCCTGGACTGACAACTGATTTCACAGGTAAACAGTACCTTCCACAGGTAAGCAGCAGTGTTTGCCCCATAACCTTCCTGCAGCAGGGCTGTAGCTGTACAGGACAGGTACTTCTGCATAGGTGGACATTAATACCTTTAAATCTGCAACAAGCTTAAAAGCTTGAGTCCTTTGGTGTAGCAAGGGGACCTTAAATGGCTTAGATCAGCTTGAATGAAATATTGTTGCTGTATAGGTGACATTGCCCAAAGATAATCACAATGGGTTTATTTAAGAAGTGTTTAATGTTGATCCCTATGTAACGATTTCAAAAGCTGCCAAATTTAAAAGCAGAAAATATGCAAGGAAAGTATTCCTGAATTCCAGGTACCTCTTCAAATGTGGAGCAGTCTGTCCTGTTTAATGAGGATTTCCCAAATCTCACAGAATACTTCATTGTCCTTCTGTCTACCTTAACATAACAATAAAAGAGTGATCAGTTCAAATTGCACAGGTAAAACATGAGGAAAATTCTAGAAATCTCGATGCAGAAAGTGTTTCCATATGCCACTGGCTGTCTCACATCAGAGAAATCCAGTAAAGGGGAAGATTGCAGATTCTTCCTGGTTCCATAGCAACAGAGGACCAGACACGCTAAGCTCCACCATCAACCACATCCTCAATTTTGTAAATCACTTAGAAACTCTAAGTTAACTTTTTAAAGAAACTTTTAAACTAACTTCCTTGAGAGACAGTGTTGGATGGTCCCAAAGGCTTAAAAATTCCTTCCTTGAAAAAGAAATTATTCCTGTTTCATGCTGGAATTTGTAGCCATAAAATAAATGAGATTTCATCTCATAGCTATAACAGTTTGAGAAATGCTGCTGGAGTGGGGTGAGATCCAATTTCTCCTGGCTGCATGTGGGTAACTGACACTGACAGGAAGGACCCTTTTGCATGCAGATGTCCCTTCTTTATTTTCCTTTACAAGTACCTGGCATCACACTGCAGATGAAGAAGGTATTGATACCAAGCTGGAAGTTCAAGGGCAGAATCCTATACAGGGATAGACAATTTACATTCCCACGGAGCTGAAATGAGAGAAGCTCCTTACCTAACTCTTAAACACACCTTAGGAGGAGGAATAGAGCTTTTCTTGCAGAAATGTAGTTGAAGTTCAAGGTTATTTCTATATATTAGGAATGCATTCATATTTGGTAGCTAATATGCTTAAATTACTTCAGAAACGCTTGAAATCCATCAAACATCCAAGCACTGGTTACTGGGAGGTTTGATTTCCAGACAGGGATATGAACCACTCTGCATTCTGTGCTGCTGTGCAAGGAAGAAATCACTAAGAGTCTCTGCTCTGAACAAATTACACTGTGGTCACTGGGATTCCTTTTACCTTGGTAGAAATCCCAGAGTGTGTGGGTAGGAGACGTGACAACAAAAGCACACAGTTGAAAAGCTATTAGCAAGAGAGCATGAACTCAGTCAGCTGCCAGCCTGGAGATGATGGGGCTGTTGTAAATCCCAGCCCTGGAATACCCAGAAGGGGGAACCTCACGTGTCCTTACACCTGCACTCCTGTCACTTCACTTAGACAGGGTATTGCTCACATGCAGAGGACAGTTAGTTAAGAAAGGTTGTGCTCAAATCCTGTTCTGTTCCACAGACTTTAAACACACACACAAAACAATGACCAAGGAAGAAATATTTGAAAATGAAATGGTTTCAAGCCTCTCTTGGGACTTGGTAGCATTGCAGCCTTTCAGGGGCATCAGATAGCTTCTAGAATCTCTCTGGCATCTCTAGTGACTTCCTAGAGGTTTAGTTTTTTTTCACACATGCCAGAAGCAGATGTTTCACAGAAGGCACGAAAGCTTTTGCTTTCCTATTACCTTTTATTCCCAGTCTTTTCCATACGAAAATTTATTTTCCAATTGCAAAGCCTCAGGACTTCTTAGGTTGTGCCCTTGATGATCTGGACCAGAATGTTTCTGGATGTCAGAAGTGACATTTCTGGGTGGTGTGGTCAGCCAGTGAAGCTGCTGGTGCCCTCCACAGAATGAGGTGCCACAGCAGCCTCTCCTAACTCAACATCACTCACCACTTGTTTCCCATTCCCTTTTTGCTCAAGTAGAGAAGTGATCACAGTGTTACTGTGATCCTGGCCAAGGCAAAACGTTCTGAGGTGGTGGTGATGGGGAAATAAATAAATTAGTCTTGCTTCTAGCCAGATCAACGAGCCAAATATGTTTTGGTTTTTTTTTTCTCCATTAAAGAATTCATTCTTCACATGGGATTTTTGTCACCTTCTCTCTAAGCTGTGTGGCTGGAGGAGCTCACACCTCCTGCAAGACTTGCCGATATTCAAATGTATTAAGCTGTTCTCTGCCTCTGTGCAGAACTGCCCATGCTGCAGCCTCTAGATCCACTCTGTGCATTATGTGTCTGTTTAAAAGTCTTATCCCAGATCTTTATACGGTTGGTTGGTGGTCACAGTACTTCTGGACTTGTGAGCACCCTTGCTATCATCTCATCTGAGGGGATCTCCCAGGGTTTAGCAACACACAGACCCTCTTACAATCCACTCCTTTAATTGTGGTAACAGAGTCTTCATTCAAGACTGGTTTCTTCTAGACAGAGTTCAAACGAGTTCCAAAATTTCTATTTATAAAAGGTGGTAGTTTATTGAAAAGGTAAGTTGAACCTTTTATATGGAAACACTCTTCAGTGGGTAGTTCTGCTGCTGCCTTTCGGTACAGGTTTATATTAGTTTATCAGAATAGTGAGACTGCAGAAACAGTGCAACTGCAAACCAGGGCAGTGGGGAAAAAGCACTATTGATTACAAATGTCAGTTCTGGAGGAGAGGATTGTCCTACAAGAAAGTGCTATTCCAAAGGAAGAGACTGTAACTATAAGGTGTCGTGATAATATGTGGTTTTAATTATACCGGCAATGTTGATAGATTAACAGATAATGAACAAAGATATCGAAGACATCAATATTACTTCAAATGCAGGCTAAATATTTAATGTATATGTTGAAAAATCAATGTAAAATTCCCTAAGCTAAAGACAAAGTGTGTTTAATGGCTCTGAATGACAGAGATTGGTTAACTCTCTAATTGGAAGAACACACAAGTGAATCTAACCACATAAGTCAAAGAATAAATGAAGGAAAGGCTGTCACAGGGATTAAAGATTTATACAGCTGTTCCATCCATCTGGTGTTTAACCAAGCAAAGGCTGGTGCAAAGCAGATGACTCAGATGCCTATATGGCAGGATAACTGACTGATTAAATGAATTTGTACATCCATCAAAGATCAGAAGACAAAATTAGACTTACCAAAAAAAGCCACACAAAATGTTTCGAGTGCACAGGGAGTTTGTCAAAGAGTAGGCACCCAGTTCCAAGGGAGTTTTGGAAGGCCACAAATCAAGAGACACCAGGGTGGGTTTTGGAGCTGCAGCAGGTGTTCAGTGTCTAATTGTTGAAATCTAAAAGCTCCAATGTATTGCCCAAAGACATCACACGTAAAGAAAATGGGTGACATTTGAAATGTAAAATATAAGCATGCAGTGTCAAGTTATAAATATAAAGCCACAGAGAAAATTTATTTCCTTACTGGTTTTGAACAGTTTATGCATAAAATTTCCTGTGAAATTTGTTCAAGTGAATTAAAAATAAACTGATGTTAGCCATTGGTCAAATCAGCTTTTCTTAACCTGCAAACTGCTTAACCGTGCATGCTAAATCTCAAGAAAAGCTGTTGACTTAATTTAGATGTTTTACATATTCCAAGGACACCCTGACATGCTGGTAATTGAGAAGATGATCAGTTTTCACTTCTGACTTTTCACTGAGGAGCCCTCGTGATGCACTCTGTGCAGATCAGCCACCAGACGTCCTCTGTTTTGAGGCTGGTGTTTTTGCTCTAAGCACATCTTACTCCCACCTCAGCATAACAAAATTTGGAAATAAACTTTCAGTCCAGCTTCACACCACAGTGAAGCTGTTTTCCTTTAGCTAAACATCACACAAGTAAATGAACTTGGGAGGGTTGTCTCTTGCACTTCTCTCCCACGCCTTGGCTCATGCACACTGGAACATCATCATGACACAGTGGCAGAGAGAACAGGCAGAACAATCTTGAGAGCATGATGAAAGGCAGAGCTGTGGAGATCAAGGTTAGCATGCTGGATACCCTTGTCACAGAACTGTGTGGATTTGCCACGAGAGGAGATGAGTGGAACATTGTACTTAGATGTCCCAAAAAGATATGTAAATTTTTGCATGTTTTCTGTCAATCCTCTGTAGATTTTTCCCCTGTCACCCACAGGTATATTGCAGCAAAAAAACATCCCAAACAAGAAATCTGAGAGAACACTGCAGCTTGGGCTGTCCCCATGTGATTTCTCTTTGCTCTTTTCCTAATAACTCTTTGGGATGGGTGGATTTGTCACCACTTTTAACATTATATACCATGAAGCACAGATTATAAGATTTTAAATGTGCTACATCTGATATTATGTGTTATTCATGAAATTAACCATGGACCTTGTGTTGAACTATCTGTGTTGACCTATGTGTATCTGTTGAGCTATGATATAAAACAATGAGAGTGCAAGCCATTTCATTCTGTAGAAGTTCTGCAGCTTAGCCTGTGTACAGGTCACTTGTAATAGGTTAGTTGTCATTGCTTCTACAAAACCCTCTAGTACACATTCTCCAAGAATCTAGGGCAAAACCCTGGAGCTCTCCCTTCACTGGAGGTAACTTCTCTTTATCAAACAGACAGGGTGTATGGGTACAGCTGCCTCCAGACTGTGAGCTGGAGTCGTCTTCCTTCCCTTAGATGTTGACAGACTGGCCATCCAAGCCCAAGTCAGTCACCCTGAGCTCACTTTAGGAACTCCAGAGGGTGACTTTTCTTATGGGTACCAGCTTAGGTGAGAAAAATAGTACTTTGAAAGTGGGTATTTTTTTCCAGTGATGTGGCAGGAAGCATTGGTGGCTGGCTCTGACTTAAATATCAGACTTATAGATATCCACTTTGGGTCTCCTTTGCCTTTTCCCTCGTGGTGCTCACCCACTGCACAATACCAAAAGTGTCAGACTTTTTCTTTTACCATCGTTTGTGTAGGGTCAGCACAGAGCCAGTGCGATTAAACTTGCAATGCAGTCCTTAAAAAGATCTCAAAAGGAGCAGGGCTTGGCTGGCCCCTGCCCAGGAGCTGCTCCACCCGTGGCATGCAGTGTGCAGGTTATTCTCACTCAGGTCCTCGCCTGCAAGACTCACACAGGTCTCTGCAGGGCTGTGGGGAGCAGCAGGGAGAGCTGCCCAGGGCCCTGGGCTGCAGGCAGGCGAGGGCTGGAAACGTCCCAGGGGCTGCTGAGGTACCAGGCACCACTTTTACCTCACCCCCCAGGGAAAGTGCTGCTGCTGCTGCTGCTTCCAGTCCCACACCGTGGGGCAGGGGTGCTGAGCTGTGCTGGCAATGGGGAGCACTGAGGGGACGATGGGGGGCACTCAGGCAGCCCCTTCACCCTCCCTTGTGTTTTAAATGCCCTTGAAGCTGCCAACAGCAAGCTCGAGGAGTGATGTGGATTTGGGTTTATAGGATTTCAAAGATCACATAAGGAAGTGGATTTGCAAGGGAGAGAAATGAAACCACCTGCGTTAGACTGGTTATAAAGCTTTGGAAATCAGCAGTTTTACTTGCATTACTGCTCTGTGTCCTCTTCTCCACCACCCTGTTTTGTCCCAAAAGTCGGGTGTCCTGGGTTGGGCCAGGGGAGGGTTAATGGTCCCAGGGGGCTGCAGCTGGCCAGGGCCAGGGCCGGTAACCAGCTGGACCAGCCAGTGGTGGGTTTGGCACCATGCTGGGGTCACATCCTCTGTGCCAGGGCAGGGGAGCAGCAGGGCTGGCTGTGTTGGGGGTTAGCTCACGGCCAGAGCAGGGAGAGCTGCAGCCTCTCAGGTAAGGGGTTTATTGTCAATTGCTTTAGATATTATCTCACTGATGGTTTCGTTGTCTCCCTTTTCTGGGTTGCTTTATTAAACTGTCCTTATCTGAACCTATGGGCTTTTTGTTTCCTCCTCCTCCTGATTCCTCCCCTGACACGTGGTGGGGGGTGGAGAGCAATGCCCAGCTGCTGGGGTTTAGCTCCTGGCTGAGGCTAAACCATGGCAACAGATAACAACATCTACCACTGGCATCATTCTCTGCAGACATCTGTGGAAATTTCAGAGAAGACTTTTTTCCTGACAAGTACATTATGTGGGACAGAATCCTACCTGCAGAATATATCCAAACTACCCTATACACTTACAGAAAAACAGGGAAAGGTATTAAGGACATACAGGATACAGTTATATATACACATATATATAAAGATAAGGTAATAATTGATTTCTTAAAAAATCAAAGGGAAGCTGATCTGTAGAGATGCTGGTTTTGTAATAGGTTAAGTAAACCATAGAGGGCATAATTTAACTAGGGCAGGTTTTAACCAGCTTTTGGAAGAGAAAGAATAAAATGATGAGAGTGGGAGTGACCCTTTCATTCTCCGTGATGGCTGATAAGGCAGTAAGCCACACTTTAAATTACCTGGATTTTAGAATTCCTGAAGTGGGAGACTTGACAAAATTATGGTAGAAATGGGGTTCAAGGGGAGTGCAAGCTGTGGTAGGAGAGCACATGGAGGGCATTGCAGAGTTGGCTCTGAACAGGTCTGTCTTCATCCCCTGAAGAAGCTCTTGGGACACAGCACTTTTTTGCAGTACTCTTTTAGCATTTTCAAGGATGTATTAGTATGAGAAAAACTCTTAGCAGGAACAAGTGCTATCAAGGGAATGATTTCATGGCACTGATGACCAGTCCCACCAGAGATCAGCATCTCACACAACACCTGCCAGCTTTGTTGTGAAAGGTTTGCCCAGCTATTATCAGTGTGGCTTTACTCCCAGGAAAAGAATGCAAAATATGGGCTTCTGGGAAATTGTCTCATTCGTTCTACCCTGTTAAAAGTTAGAATTAATCAAGGAAGCAAATTCTTAAAGGTGTTCTTTCTCTTTCCCATTGGATTTAGACAGTGAGAAGAAAATTAAACAAAAGGAGGAAGATGATGAATCAGACTCAGAATATGAATAATTTGGGGACCAAGGAGCTTGAGACAAAAGAAAACACGATTCTCATTTTCACAGTTCATCCTTCATTTTCGAATACCCATCAGCATCTGCTGCCAAGATGCCAAGATTAAAATCTGTTTCTCCATTTGTCTTCTTGTATTTCAAGTGAGTTCAAAAAAAGGGATTGCTGGTCCCAGAGTGAAAGTGCGTTACCCTCAGAGCACACAGAACCACAGGAGACTTTGCTGGGAAGATCAGCATGAAGGCATTCATGAAATCATTTTTGTCTGACAGTAAAGGGCAAGAAAGGAGAGAAGACATCCTTCCTTAGGAGCTTTTAAAATGTCTTCCTCTTGTTTTATTTATTCTGGAATACTTGCTGCTTTCTCACTTTTCTCCATTTCTCTCTTTTTGCATCAGAAATAGAAAAAAAAAATATTCTGATTGCAAAGGGGAAGCAAGGAGTGCTGGTCTGACATCAAACAGCACCAGGGCAGGCAGGGTCTGGCTCCTGCTTCTGCCACGTTTCAGGTATGGTCCCTCACAGGTCACCCATGGCTTGGCTGCACCCTTGCAGCAGGAGCTATCATGTCTGTGAGGGGTGGCAGCTCTCTGCAGCCCAGGCCACCCTCTCACTCTGTGCTGTTTCCAGCAGACCAAGCCCCCCAGCACCTCACTTCTCCAGCTGTCAGCGTCTCAACCCTGCATTCTGCACTCTCCCAGGGGCACCTCCAGTCTCTAGAAGCTCTCGGGAAAGCTCGACCCCTCGCATCCTGTCTGCGTAGAGAAACTCCTGCTATCCTGGGTTTGAGGAGCTGCGTGGCACTGAGCTGGCACCACGGGGAGCAGAGACTTTCGTACCCCCCTGGCAGAGAAAAGCCCAGCAGCACAAAGCAGGTACCCTCGTTTTACCCCAAATCCTGCAGCAGACGTGTGTGTGTGTTCACACACAGAGTGATGTGCAGCAGACTGGTGCCCCACAGCCACTCAGGTGGCAGTCCCTGACTGCAGAAGTAACTACCACCAAGTGACAATACAGTGGCTTTCAGATGAATGGGCCTGTTGCTAAAAATGCTTATAACCCTCTGGCATTACTTGTGATTTACTGTGCTCCTATACCTGTACAAAAGAAAGGGAAAAGGGTGAAGTTATTAACTATAACAAATTTGAGCCTATAAACAAAGATACAGCACAACTTTCCTGTAATTCTGTGTGTGTGAAAAATGACAGTATTTTATTTTTATTTAAAAAGATACCAACTGTTATTACATAAAATGCATTAAAAAAAAAGAAGAGACATTTCCCCTTATTTATTTTGTTTTCCTTTTAAAAGCTGCTTTCCAGCCTGGAAAGCATTCTAACAATAAAAGTATGAATAAAATACAAATCATTTCAAAATGGGCTGAGGCTCCAGGGAACAGAAAAAGAACGTGTATAATTAAAGACTACATCATAAAGCCTCCGAAAAGGGTTGATTGAAACATTTTTCATAGGATTTCATTGTGCTGAGGCCAAAACATTTCACGGAAGTATAGGATTTGAAAAGGATATTTCTAACAGGAAAATCTTTTAGTCCAGATTCTCAGCTCAGAAATGACCAGAGAGATGAGGTCACACTTTTAGCAGTACAGTCATTGCAAGCTGAGGCTTTAGCTTTGCTCCATTCATTTCGGAGACCTACCAGGAGATAGCCCTGAAGGAAGGAGTCAAGGGCCCCCAGCCAGAGTCATGTAGGACTTTTCCAAATGTTTTTAAATTACAGCTTTGGATCTCAGGATAGTTCATCACCATCCTGCCTCCATAAATGCATTGCAGAAGTTCATGCTGGAATGAAAAGATTTGGAAAATCAAGCGTTGGTCCTGAAATGGAACTGTTGCCTTCTTTCAGCCTGGGAGCTAAACTAAAGCTGTTCTTTAGATTTTGAAGATAATTGGAAACCCCAGCTTTCTAGTAATGATGTGTATTCTTTCTTTATGCTCAAGAGGGATCAACTTCAAGCCCCCAACATAAACCTAAGAACAAAATACATCTCCTCTTTGTCTCAGTCAAGAGCTGCAAAGACTCCAACAGCTGTTGTGGTTAAACTGTCCTACAGTTAGCAAGTGGCATTTACACAAGGCAAACGAGTTTTCTCTTGGGTGTAAGCAGATGCTGTGTACAGGACTTTGGGACAAAGCAGGAGACCACCCACGCAGTGCAGAGGGAGAAATTTTGTCAACACATGTACCTGGGGAAAGACAGTTGAATTATGGGATGGCAGGAAGGGATACCTGACCTGGCAATGCCCAAGGGCAAGGGACTTTTGCTGCAAAGTGTGGGAATGGCATAGCACGGATCCTTGGCAAGGCTGGGAACAACTACTCCAGTGAGCTGCTCCAGTCCTGCATGCAGGGCAGGGAGCAAGGCAGCAATAACACCCACCCTGGAGAGGGGGCTGCTGCTTGGTGTTCAGCTGCAGCCTTAGAAAAAGATGGAATGTCTTGATCACAGCAAGTGGACAGACTAATACCCCCAGAGAACACGAAGTTAAATCACATCTCAGCTGCTATTGATCGGGGGAGAGATGACCCTGTTAGAAGAGGACCATCAGTGAAAATTAAAGAAATTGGTTTGCAGACGAACTTGACAGGTAGCCCAATTTTTAGGATTAAATGTTGGGTTATTACTAGTGATTCATCAAAGGCTGTTCCAAGGTAGCAGCACTACTTTTCGTATTAACTGTCATAATATCAAAGAAAGAGGGGCCAGAGGTCAGAAGTGCATACACCAGCCATTTCTCTGGACATGGAATGCCAAGAAGCTTCCAGAGAGGTAAAACAAAGCCCTCCCCCCCCCCAAGATCTGGAAATCAGACTGGGACATGCATGTGGACAAAAGCAAAGTCCACAAGCAGGAGAGCAGAACCATACCTGCCTGTGCTCTCCATAGCCTTCGGGTGGGAGAAGCGGGTCCCGACTGGGACTGCTGGCTTGCAGTGGGCAGAAGCAGAGCCAGGAGAGAGGTTGTGTCTGGCACCACACCACGTCCAAAGGAGCTGCTTGAGAGCAGTGGTGAGACAGGCCAGGTGCAGAAGCCAACGTGCTCACTCAGAAGAGCATGGTGAGGCATGGCATCAGCTGGTCTGCCAGGGCAGAGACGAGCATAAGCTCATGTCCAGAGGTCCTCGTGTGCACTTCATTTACACCCTGCTGGACAGTGCCAAGCCCAGTTAGCTACCAGTGAATTTGTGGCTCTGGCACACCCCTTTTCTCCTCCTGGCTGAGGTATTTGTCCTGTCCAGTCTAACAGTGTATCTTGGTGCTGAGCTCACGCCAAAGGGCAGGACAATACCCAGCAAAGGGACTTCATACTCATTCAGTGATTCATGGCTCTGTCTCATCTCCCTCTCTTCTTTCCTCCACTGCTGTTTTTCATCCTCTTTTCCCACTTTTCTCATTAAAGTGCCATTTTATTACTGCAAAAGCATTATTAAATATATGGCCACTAAAAGGTGACCTGGAAAGAGCAGCACGAGAGGAGTCCTGCAAAAGCCGGGAGGTCTTCAGTCACAAAAGCTGATCCCGCTGGGCTTCAGTGTGGTCCCCTGGGACCTGTCCCCTTGGCTCTGCCAGTGCTGTTATCTCTGGAGCAGTTTCTCTGACAGCTCTTTCAGGCGAGGGCCAGGCTGTTTAATTGCTTTCTGAAATGAAGGATGCAGCCCCACGCTGTAGCTGTCTCCGTGCTTAACAGGCAGGCAGCTAGACGCTGGATTTTCTGTGCAGCCTTCGTGCCCTTGCAGATCTTTCCTGCATAAAAACTTCACAGCAGACTTTGCTTGATCCTGAGGGTTCACAGGCACTGTTGCTGCAGATTTTATACTATTTGTAATTGCCTTTTTTTGTTTGGAAAGCATTAATTAAATGCCTATACTAATTTTTGTAAGGGAGCCGCGGCCGCTGGTTTGTCAAACCTATGCATGTAAAAATCATGCTTTGAAATTAAATTTGCAAATACTGTAGCCTGATAAAAATGAAATGTGTCTGAAACTCATTTAATTTTGGGTGGCAAAGAAATAGAAATTTTAAAATTATTTCCTTTTAACCATTAATGTCAATCATATTGGTATCAGAGTCCTTCAATCTCTCTGTAGAGGGGGAGAAGGGTATTTTATTGTATTTCTTTAGCTTCCTAATAGATTGAAGGGCTTTCTGCAAGATTTTGCAACACAGTATGCTGGCTGCACTACTAATTAAAAGCTGGTAGTTTCTAAATTAACTTGTGAGTACCTACAGTGATGGAAATTGCCTCCTTAACAGTATTATTTACTGACAAAGCAGGCGATGACCTGCCTGTATCTCCAGAACAAGTTCATTAGTTTGTCCTAATGGCTACTGCAGATAAACACTCTGATATTTCATTATCATGCTGCCTACAGAAGAGTGGGCTAATAAAAAAAAAATTAAAAAATTTAAAAAAGAAGAAAAAATAGGCAAAAATGCCCCAGCTACCCAGCTAACTGGGGCTCCTAGCAGGGCCAGAGTGACTCATGCGTGGTCAGTAGCTGCATACCTGACAGCTGCCATTAATAACTATTAGAGAAGCTGTTTGAGCTCCAGGGCAAGACATGCCTCAACGTTCTAAAAATAAGATATTATCATTCTGCAAGAGTAATAGTTTAGGCAGCAGTGGTTTCAACCCTCTTGGTCTGACTCTTCAAACTGACATCATTTAATCTAAATGTTCTGTCCTGCCAGGTCCCTTTTTAGGTACGCAGTATGATGAAAGAGCTCAGAAGTCATTAATACAAACGTTTCTGTAGAAAGTATTGGTCAGGTACATCTCGAAGTGACTGTCTCATACGTTAGCTGCTGGGAAGACAAACATAAATCCTAGACCAGCAAACTCATCAACACAACTCATGCTAACAAAAGACTGGATGACAACCCTAGTGCACTGAGAACTAAGCTTCACCCCTAAATTGGAAAGAGATTGATTTGCACCTCTCTGAATGCTGCTGCATCCTCTGGTAAGCAGAAATTACTTCAAAGAACCTTCAAAACAATTTTTGGGAATCCTTTTCAACTTTGGGTTTTGTTTTACTGTAATTTACAAACAGGGATTGAATAACTGAGGTTCTCTAAAAGACCTTTCCACATTGTGTCCTTGGTTCGGTTTACATGAGCTGATGTTGAGTACTACTCCTTTCCAACTGATTTAATTTGAGGGACAGCCAAACTTCCATTCTTCCATCAGTTTTAATAGTGTGTGGTCCATTTATATGGACAGAAAAATCTGACTTAGAACCTTCCAGGTCTAATGCATTTAGGACACCTTTGTTTGCCAAATGATATGGACTCTTTCCATGATTCTGTTCACAAGCAAGACTTTGTATTGGATGTGAGGAAGCTCAGAAGGATTCACAGTATTCCTCTCTCTCTTTAACATCAGCATCTTTTCCAGACAATGCGTTCTTGGCTTTTTCCAGAGAGAGATTTCTTTGTGTCAGTTGGCATGTTAAAGTGGTTGATCAATGAACAGCATGGGAAATTAATCCTCTTTGCACCCCTTCCAGTCATGATCAAAAATATTTCCTCATGACTTAAAATGAGGGGACATACTGGGAAGTATTTTGCATAACGTTTCTTGATCAGTCACCCCTCTAGTGAGGTTTAAAGGCTTGACCAGCAAAACCATTTTCAAAGCTGTCAACCAAAGTAATTTCATTTGTTGCTGATTATGTAAGTGGAAAAATCTTTGGATGTTTTGGCATAATGCTGCTTGGACACCAAATTAATCTCTTTTATTTAGCTTGCTTCCTCCTTCTGTTATTTCTGGTTTGGTGCTTGGGAATGGCCCACAGAGCCCCCTGCAGTGCTGTGGCCTCACACCCGCAGCAGGTCGGCTCTGCACACACAGGGCTCTCCAGGCTCTGCTGAACTGCTTCCAAACTGTTGCAAGGAAGATCTCTTTGAGGGGTTTCAACTTCTTGCCCTTCCTTCTGCTCAGTCTCTCACTGGTGGATCATCACAGCCTTCCCTCCAGATAACAAGTTAAGGAACTCTGGGGGCTGAAGTGTTCAGATACAGCTAAAACAGAAAATAGGCAGCTGTCCTTTGAGGTGCTCCATTGAGATTCAGCCACCCAGGTGTCTAGGTGAGGGAACTGGCCTTGGAGTGTCAAAGCTCCTTCCTGACCCGTTTGCTGGGCTCCCATTCCCAGGACTGACAAGAGACGGGGCTGCTGCACCTCATGCCCTGGGTGTGGTCCTGGCTGGACCCAACCTCCCTGTCTGAGCTTAGGGAGGTAGGATTGGTCTCGAGGCACCTCAGTCAGGGCCTGGTGGGAACGTGGTGGTTCCTCCCTGTTAGCAGGCTGAAGGCACAAGTGCAGCCACTGCACTGAATGGCCACGGGGACCCACCAGGCTGCCTGGCTGCCACCCGTCCTCATCCACGCCTTTAACAGCTTTCAGCAGCTGCTTGGGTGTTTGTTTGGGGGCCTTTTGGTTGTTTGGGTTTAGTTTGTTTGGTTTGTTTTGTGGCTTTTTCTGTTTGGGTTTGGTTTGTTTGTTTTGCGGGGTGGTTTTATCTGGTTTGGTTTGGGGTTCTGTGTTTTGGTTCCTTTTATTTATTTATTTTAGCCCTGCATCCTTTCTGCTGGCTGAAATCAACGGGACTTCCTTGCAAGGGGAGCTGTTTGGGATTGCTGCTCGGAGGCTCTGTCTGGCTGCTGGGGCCGGGTTCTGGGCTGGGTCTGTGCCACCCTCCCAGCGGGGCACTGGCCTCGGTAGCCACAGCGTCCTCGGGGCAGCCCCGGGGACCAGGAGCCCTGGGGTCCCTCTGCTCACAGGGCTGCTCCCAGGGCAGTTGTGTCTCTGTGGGCTTGTTACTTGCCATGCTTTAACATGACCTGAGACCAAAGGGGACTGTTCTCTTAACTGTGACATTCCCATCTTTATTACAGAATTTTGGGGGTTAAAGCTGTTTTGAATATAAGAGGAAGCAACAAGAAACTGCTTAATTAATCCCTGGTTATCACAACAGCTGATGGATAGAAATGAAAAGAACGTTTTGTTCTCATACAGAAAAACAAAACAAAACAAACCTTTTGTCTTTATTGTTTCCTGTTTCCCTTGAAGAGTAAAGAAGAGTTAAAACTCCTGTGCAACGACTGCAATGAATGACAGCTCTGATTGTCTCCAGCACTGATTTACAGCCATGGCAAGACTCTAATCAAGACTGAAATTAAGACTGTGAAAAGAAGACAATGTTCTTGGTATTTTTTTTTAACTAATCTCATCAGAAACCTTCTAAAAGGTTCCTATGCCCTGCTCACCAGGGTGCACGTTATCTGCAAGCACAAAGTGAACAGAAAACACTGCCCAGCCGCTGAGGTCTCATGCATGACACACAGCAGTTCATGGCAGTCTCATCATTTCCACCTTCGCCTTTCCAGGATCAGAACTGCTAAGGAAGTACACTGGAGAAAGAGCTTTGGTCCTGGATAGGGCTTTGTAATACATTCTATTAAAGTTTTGAAATAAAAAGTATAACTCCCATGTCAGAGGCCTATAAGAAGAGGATAAATTATGTATGGTCTGAGTTAGATGTGGGTACACTCCTTGGAATTGTCTTTATTTATAGTCAGATTGCTCATTTGTATGCTTTTCCCTGTATTTACAGGTGCACCTAGGGCTTATGTTTAATCTGAGAGAGCATCAGCGTCACTGTATGGAAGGAGATGAACAAGGGCTGTAAGACACCATTCTCCTTGTAGCTGTAATCACCTGTATCTGGCTAAATAGCTCATCAGTAGCAAAATATATTACACCATGCTTGCAAGCTCTGCTTGCCAGAGAAGGTGACGAGGTGACAATGGCAGAGGTCTGAGGGCTGGCAAGTAGCAGAGGGAGAGAGGAATTGATTTACAGGACAGTGGTCTAAAAGCAGAAGAGGAGATGAGAGCATCACAAGTTTTTGTAGCTGTAACAAGCTCAGCTTTCAGTTGTGTCCAGGAGGAAAATGTGCCAGCTGAAAACCAAAGAAAGCATTTTGAAAGTAGAAATATTGTATTGGAAAATACGAATACATAAATGTATTTTTCTAAAGCCTCAGACCTGCTACTTTTGTAATGCAATGATGGAGTTAGCTTCTAAAAAAAACCCCAACCAAAACAACAACAACAAAAGAAACCACAACCAAAAACCCCCTCGGTTCTTACCAAGTTGAAAAGAAAATTATGATGGATACTAAGAAAAGTTAAAATGATGGTCAGAAATAGAGAGTATCTTTCTGAGGGCCATGATTAGAATGTTTAAATAAAGCGTGGGATAGCAGTATTTTTGTTGATGCCAACTTTATGAACTTGGTTTAATTAAAGAAACCTTAAAGAATCTCGAAGAGGAGTATTCAGAGTTCCAGTTATAACTGACTGTATCCTGTTCCACTGCAGGATAGTGCTGGGTAAATAGCACAAAGGAAAGAGAAGCCATTTAAAATTGATTTGTTTTAATCGACTGAAACCCCAGGTTTGTGAGGGCACGAGCTCTGATTCTGTCCCCAGTAAACACAGTTTAACTGGCCATTCATTGCTTCCAGAACGAGCCAGTGTCCAGCCCAGGAACAGAGCAGTGACATGAATTGACACCAAGTGACACAATCCTTTCTGGTATTTGTTTTCTAAGGTGTGGGGTCTGATCTAATGTATGTGGAAATCCAGATTTATACTAAGACTTTGTCCCATGAATACATGTAATTTCACCAGACAAACTTCAGACTAAACACCACCAAAATACTTTAAATAAAGTAAGTTGTCTTTAATTTGAAACTTTTATTTACTTTAAGAAGTTAAAAAAAACCTTTGAGTTAAAAAAGATCTCACTGCAAAATGAATGAACACTCCTTTTCATATAAATTCTTTTCAAAATACTTTTAAATAACTTGTATTTTGTCACAATCTGACTTTTTACCCCTTCAAAACAGGCAAAGAGCCAGAGTCAGGTTTTTGTGCTGCCTTGGCCCACTTGTGGTAACCTCGCTCTCCAACTGTTTTTAAGTGGTCTCTCACAGACACATCCTCTACAAAAAAGCAATTCCTGGGTAACTGTGTCAGTCCATCTCTGCCCTGGGTGTTTCCAGCACTTGTTTTCAGCCACACTTGGCAGAATAAAAGACCATGGCACACAGCTCCCTGGTGGGGTGAGGGGTGGTGGGTGTGCCAGGCTCTGCCGTGCCACTGGCTTGTAGCTGGAGATGGTTAGGGGTGTGCTGCCTGAGAAAGACCCTCTGCTCCAGGAGACCTGGGCAGTGTGGGCTGCTTGTGGAGGTACATCCTTTACTTCCTTTCTCCTTTTCAGGTTTTTAGTACAGCAGCTTCTCCGTAGACCAAAATGGAGCAAATTACTTCCAGAGACAACAGTAACATCCCTCCCTTTTATTCACTGCGTGGGAGGCACATCACGCTCCACAGAGACCAAGTCATGTTTGACTCACAGGTCTATTAAGCTTTCATCATCAATGGGAATTAGGATCACTTATTACCTTGATGTCCATACTTGCAGAATTCTTCAGTCCTGGTGTCTTGTGGAAGTCAGGCAGGTCTGTAAACTTAGTATTGTGCTGACCCCTTTTCCTAAAAGGAGCTTTCAGCAAGACTTTTCCTGCTCTGTACCCCCCACCCAGGTCCTGTCAGTGCAGATGGAAGTCACCCTCCTGGCTGGTGACAGAGGGATGCCTCCAGTGTGCTCAACAGCAGCAGAAACTGCTTTGGCTCTACTTTGTTTGGTGCTAACTCAACAATAAAGGCAGCATCGTTGCCTGTAAGGTACATACAACCTTTTCAAAAGAGCAGTCTTAGTCCTGAACTTTCTAAATTAAATAGAAAAGCTTCAAGTTGGCATGAAGACTGAGTCATCCTGCATGGAAACGGGAAACAACAGGAGGCTGGTCCCTGAGAAACTGTCTCAAAATACCAGTTCAAATAAACAGCCAGACTAGGCAGTGGAGTCTACGATTCTCATTACGTAATCCTAGTTTTCGGCAATTTTAAGCAGCAAACATATGGACTAAACAGTAGGTCATTACCCTAGTGAAAATGTAACTTCTGATGATTGCAAAGCCTGGAGTCTGAAAAACATTCACTTTTCTGGTCCCAGAACGTTTTAGAAAAGTTCTAAAGATAGTTTGACATTTACTTTTGTGTTTGCATCTGACAGGATGGGTTTTAAAATCAATTACAGTAAGAACCATATTGGGAGGTAATTTATCTACCAAAAAATCTTGCTCGTGTTTGCTTTTCTCTTTTCTTTATTTTTTCCCAGATCTCGTGTAGATGGCAACACAACATAAGAAACTGGAGGACTTCATTTTCGGGTATATTACTGAAAAATAGCTGCATGAATGTCTGTCCACGAGGTGAACTCTGGAATGAATAACACTAACTGCATGTTACTCCAGGTCAGACAATTCATAGCACTTGCTTAGGACACAGGTCTCTGTGCCTACTCCTCCCCAAGGACAGGGTGGTCTCTGTGAGAGGGGACTTAGCACTGATGTTAAGCCACAATGGAGACAGCACAACACCTAGAAAATGTGTGCTAGAATTTACAGAGCATCTCCCTGACACAACACCACAGTGCATGGAAATCTGCAAGTTAACAATTAAGGGACAGTGTAATTTCATTCATGTCGTATTTTTCTTCTCCCATGGCAAGCAAATTACCATAAGATTATTGGCAAAGTATCCTTTGAGTAAGAAATTGATTCTACAGTCGTAATTTGCTATCTTGACCTTTACATGTATTTTTGCAAATTTTATTGGAGGTAGCATTAGGGGTCAGTAGTTTACATAAATTATATTGGGGTTAATGAGGCATGGAGGATTTTATGGCGGTGAGGAGTTCGCCGGATCCTTTAGCAGCTCGTCTCTAGGCTTGCTATTGTTGGCAATAACAACACAGCACATTTCAGGGGAGGCTTAAAGAAACTCATCATCGTTCTGATATGCTAACTGTGTATTTTTTAACATATATTCAGTCTTTTTTTAAAACTTCTCCTTTAAATGAATAGTAGATGGTGTCTGTCATAAGGACAGCATAATGAATTGATGCTATAAGCATGTCTCAGCTGATCTGAGGTCAGAGGCTTTCTCTTGCTTGCTCTCTCCCTTTCCTTTCTTCCATAAGTCATGAATTTTCTGTGCTACTACTTCAGCTGTGAAATGCTGCCATGAATGTAATGGTTTGGTTCATAGCTCTATGCAAATCCAGCTTTCTGTGCCCAGTGTGTGACCATATGTGCTCCTGCTTCCATTGTTCTGAAATGTTGTTTTTATTTTCCTTTCTTTTTTCTAATTTTTCTTTCTCCAACATTCCCACAAATTAATATTAATAAGAAAAAACTCTCCAAGATCTGATGTTATCCAATGCTAAATACGAGATCACATGGATTTTAAAGAAAATGAAAGTATAGAAGTAAAGATTTACCTAGACCAGATGTCTCAAACTGAAAGAGGGGTGATTTAGATTAGAAATTAGGAAGAAGTTCTTCACTGTGAGGGTGGTGAGACACTGGCACAGGTTGTCCAAAGAAGCTGTGGGTGCTCCATCACTGGTTGTATTCAAGGCCAGGTTGGATGGCGCTTGAGCAATCTGGTCTACTGGAAGGTGTCCCTGCCCATGGCAGGGAGGTTGGAACTGGATGAGCATGATTGTCCCTCCTAACCCAAACCACTCAGTGCCAGACTAAGTCCTTCACTGGAGCCAAGGTGCCAGGCTGAGGTACCCCAACGGCTCGGAGTCGATAAGATGCTGCAATGCTGTTAGTCAAATGGATGTGACGTTGCCTGGGAAAGATGGCTAGTCAGGAAGAAGTCACATTTCTTAGTGAAGATAAGCATTTTACAGCCAAAATCCCAAGGATGTGGAAGAAGTATGCAATGCCCCAACAAAGCTTGATAAGTTGGCAAACCCGAGAGCAGATGACATGGAGAGGGTAACAGCACGGCCACCGGGAGTGGTCATCTGTGGTACTCACATTGTCAGTGGGGTATGAATCAACTGTGGGTATGCAAGACAAAGACTTGGGCATGTCTGTGGCCAGCTTAGTGAACATTATCTGCTACAACTTCAAGCCCTCTTCGCCTCTTTCAGGGAAAGGCACAAGATTGCACAGGCTCTTACAGAATCACTGTGGTTGAAAAGAACCTCTAAGGTCACCAAGCCCAACATTCCTCCCTTTATGAGACAGTTCCTTGGCTTACCATGTGCACTGGGACACTGATGGTTTAATCACCTCAGATTTCCATCTGACACACAGTGTAGGCACCACGAAACAACAGATACCAGCAGTGTCCTTGCTGTCTGCCACCCAGACAGGGCTCCTCAGCACCTTCTGGCTGCATCTGCAGCCGGGCTGTTTTTCCAGTAGTAGGTGATATTTGTACAAAGGTCTAAGGAGTGGAGGTGCAAATCTGCTGTATTTTGGTTGTTCATTGACACTCCCTTTCTCAAATTTCTGCTTCACATCACACACTTGTTATAAATTTGGAAACCCACTATCATAATCTGTCATGCAGTCATGAAAAAGGAAGACAGGAATGTACTTTTCAGAAGATTTACTTGGACCTGGCAAAGGGTCTGACAGAGACCTAACAGCAGTCCCTGGTTCTGCTCTGACCTGGGCAAGTACGAAACCAAGTGTGGTGGCCTTTATGCTGACAACAGAGCTTCAAGCAGAGCAAATTTTGATATCTTTTGCCAGCACCTTTGTAACCAGTGACTCTTCCAGAGGAGCTGAGAGCAGAGGAGAAACAATCGCTCTTCTGCCAAGTTTATGCTGCTCTGAGCTCCTGCCTTTGCAAGGGAATTCTCCGTGTGTGCACAGAAGTTTGGCTGAAGTTCATTAAATCAGAACAAACACTTGCTTGGACTGAAGGATCTGGCTCTGAAGCGTCCCAGCAGTATAAAGCAAAGCACATTTCAGTTCTTTCCCACCTTCACTATTCTCAGTTATTCCACACAGGTAAATTTTTATTTAAGATAGTTATAGGTTTTTGTAATTACAGGAATGTAGTTGAATTTCTTTTCATTTCTGTAAACTGCAAAACAAGAAGATCTAATTATAATAATAGTTTGGTAAAATGACTCTACTTTACCACATTCCAGTGGCTTAACTTACCACGTTAAATGTGTTTCCACAGTTGTTAAGGCACCGATAAATCCAAACCTGAGTCAGGCATTCCCCTCAGATTATTCACTGTGGTGCTTTATAAAAAAACAAACAACAACAAACAAACAAACAAAAAAACACAAAACCAAAGTAAAACACCACAAACAAACCACCTCAGGCAATTAATTCAAATGGAATGAAAATAAGCAGCTTTGCAGCCTCTTTTCCAGCACGGTGGGTGCTCACCTCGGAGTCAAACCCAACTGCACTCCCAGGTTCATGGATCAGGTGAACTGAAGAATTTGGTGTTGTAGGCTTCAGCGTCTGCCTTGCTGGGCTGGGTGGTGGTGACACTCCTCAGGGTGGTCAGTGCTCTGTGTGGGCTTTAATCCAGACAGTGGGGAGGAGCTGGCAGTGAAGCTTGTCCCAATATTTGGTCAAGTTCAAATAGCTGATGCAAAGAATAACTCTGGATTTGCTACAAAGAATCACACATGAAGAGCCAGAGGCTTATTCTTTTTATGATAAATTGGTTTGCAGCAAATGATCCCTCCAGAAGTGTGTGCCACAGCGTGAGAGAGATCCCTAAACTGGCAGTGGGTGAGCTGGTGCAGCTACACGGAGGAGTGCTGTCCAGAGGTGCTGGTTTGGAGCTGAAGCAGAGGAGCTATGGTGGTGTGGCAGAGTCCAGGCACCTGGTGTTTGCTTGGGCATTCTGATACACAGGACAGTGGTTCTTTATCATGCAAGGACTTTCTGTTCTGCTGGAGTCATTTCTCCCTGCAGGGCAACTGGGCTGGCAAGAAGCTGCAGAAAACTGTGATTAAGGGTTTCAAAATCTGATCCAATGATACTACTTTCAAAAACTTTTTTCCCTGAGCCTGATAGCTCTGTTTTGCCTGCTGAAGCCTTATCCTTGCCCCCTGAGGCTCCTGCTGCCATGCCATGGGTTCAGCCCAATGCCCACTTGCACCACAAGCATGAGTAAGCCCTTAAGGAGCTCGTGGACATGCACTTGGAGCAAGCCCTGCTAAAGAAAAGAGGGGGTCTTTTTGTTCAACTGGCTCTGGGTCAAGCCCTTGTCCTAGTCAAAATCTGTGAGATGCTCTACTTGGAAAAATGTTTTGTAAATATGTTAGATACAGTCAATAAGCATACTGGTAATGCAATAAATAAAATTGCCTGGTATAAAACAGCACTGGGATTCAAACAGCTAAACTGTATGAAACCAGTATCATTGTGAATAAATCTTCACTGAAGTGTAATATGAGGCAGCAAAAAATGATTGTAGCTTTTCTTTAAAAACTTGTTGCTTTTTCTTTCAAAGCTTTTTCTTTCTCAAAAGAATGGATCTCACCAGAGATCTCCATTACCAGTACTCATTATCAGTACCATTATCAGATCTCCATTTTATACCATAATTTACTTTAAAATGGCACACCATCACCTATTAACAATTCTGAAAGTCAACAGACTATGCATAGGGTAAGGTACCATCCCCTTGGAGCTTGTATGGTAGAAGCTGGCTGTCCTCAGTGCTGGCTTGTGCTCTCTCATTATCATCTGAGTAGTTAATTTGCTTTCTATCACTGGAAGAATAAACTGTATTTTTTAAAAATAAAAAAACCCATAGCCTCAAATATACTTCTGGGAACCCAAACCAATTGCCACATATTTTCAGCCGCTATTCCTTTGAATCTGTACTATCTGTGGACTGTGGCTTGGGTAGAGTGTGCAGGCATGATGTTGAAGGGAAGGGGGAATTCTCACACCTCCTTTGTGGCCACCTGGCTACAAACGGGGCGCTACCGGGGACACAGATTTCACTGATCTCTGAAGAGCCCTGCAGCCCCAGCCCCACAGACCAGCGGGTGGGTGTGGAGAGTGGGGTGAGCTGTTTGCCCCTCACAAAAGCTCTGCCCAGGGCAGCTGGGCTGGTGAAGGGATCTGTAAAATGCTTTTGGAATGGGCTGCTCAAACTATACCCTTCTCAGAGACGAGGAGAGGCATCTGCTGCTGAGGCTTTGGATGGAACGTGCAGCACTCCAGCCTGTGAGCAGGGCAGAGCCTGGGCAGACGCCTGCACAGCCACTGCTGGAGGGCTGCTAGCCAGCCTGTGTCACTGGGAGGCGACAGCTCTCTCTGGGACTGCACTGCTCACACACCCGCTGCAGAACTGCCCTGCACATCCCATTGCTTTGCTGAGGCCACAGCTAGTTAGGCACAGGCTTCAAGAGAACAAATGCACAGAAGCAACTTAGCAGTGGAATTTGGCAAGGGCTTTAGCAGCTCCTGAGGCTGTGTCCTGGGCTGGGCTAGCACAGGGCTAATGGTCCCAAGGGGCCACAGCCGGGCAGGGCCACAGCTGAGTCCTTTCTTACATCAGCCATTGACAAGACACCACACTGCTGTAGTGCTGGACAAGTCATATATTGGAGACCACGAATGTAAAACATGCTCCCATATTGCCTTTTAATAGCCCCACATGTTATTTTCCAGAACAGGGTGTGTGGTGTCACAGGCTTTCATTCTCTGTAGTTTTGCTGCCTTCCCCTGAAGCTCCTTTCTCTTGCCTTCCCAAAATGCTGGTGACCTTCTTTCCTGGCAGAGATTTATTTTTTTTCTCCTGCCATGACTTCACACCAGGAGCAGGATCTAATTCAAACTCAGAAATTGTTATCAATATAGGCTTACTGTTGCGATTCCATGATTTCCTTAGAGCAGGTTTAGTCTTTAGCCCATGCTGACAGCAGAGGAAGCAGTGTCTGCACGGGAGGAAGACAGTGTGTTACAGTTTTCAAACAAAGGTCTAGGTACTGCCATAGAATGCAGAAGAAGCAATCACATGCTTACAAGTAGTTGAAGGCAAATGTAACACACAAACTCTCATAACAAGCCAGGGATGCAGGGAGACCCTCAGCATTCTGCAGCAGGCAGTGATCACATCTCTGGGGGATGCTCTGGCTCCTCCAGCAAAGGGGCACATGCAGAGGCCACCCCACAGCCAGAGAGGGGGCCAGGACAGTCCCACAGGGGGTCTGTGTTCTCCCTCACTGTGCAGCAGCTCGGGCCTGAACTCTCTCCCCTTTGGGGTTCCTGAAGCTCCTCCAGACCAGGGCTCAGCTCAGCATGTCCATGGAGCTGTGGCAGCTTCCAGCACAGGGACACAGTGGCTGCTGCTCGCCAGGCTCTGGGCAGAGGGCAGGCTGTGAGCAGGAGCCTGGCTGAAGCCTTCTCAGGGGTGGGTTTGCCTCACGCCCCTCTTACAGCACGAACTCTTCTCTTATGTTCCAAGGGAAGATGATTGGATTTTACCCTGACTCTGCTAAAATCGCACCCGAATGTGTGTACAGTTTGAAGGTCATACTGAAAAGTTTCATTGAAGTGCATGTTGGTATGGGTTCTCTGAAGGCACCACACACTTCTCTGAAACATGAAGCAGGATTTCCTTTAGGTCAGACTTGCACAGAGAAACTGGTTATTTCCCTGACATTTTTTTTCTCCTTAAAAATTCTCCATCTTCTGAGAAAAGCGCTTGTGAAGCCCTCAGTTCTTCTCAAATAGGTAGTCTGTTTTCTTATTTCCAGCAGGCAACACTATCAGTGAATCATCAGGTAATCAGCAGCCTACAACTCATTTTGGAACATGACACAAAAGAGAAAACCCCCATATTACAACAAAAGACAGAATAAAGTAGCCCTTTGTAACTGTATAATATTGCAAACAGAACTTTAACTTCTTTCTATGGTATTTGTACATAAAAACACAACAACAACAACACCTAAATAAAAAAAAAACAAAAAACAAAAACAAAAACAGAAAACCAGTGAATTTTGATGTATTTATATGATACTTTTGCAGATCAAACTATGAAAGCCATGATATGAGTGTGGATTGAAAGGAAGTAGCACAGAAGGGTGACATTTATTAATTTACAGATGGTATTACTCGAGCTGCCTGAAACCATAGTGATCTGGTAACAGACATGGAACTCCAAATGCCTGAAGCAACCCCAGATGTCACCACGCACACTCCAGGGAATATAATTTAATAATAATTTATATGGCAAGGGTAACACTTGTGAAATATGCCACTCAGCACCATCACTGTGCACATTCCCTGGTGAGTAATTTAAGAACATATAATATTTCAGAGCTTTGAATCAGGAAAGAGATAATTAGATTCCCACTTTAAATCAAGTATATGAATGGGAAAGTTAATCAACTCAAAAAGATAATTTAGCAGATTTGGGTTCTCTAATGACATTTCTAATTAGAATAAGGCCATAATTTGGGACACATCTAAAGTTGCTAATTATTATGAAAATATTTTCAAACATGCTGCAGGCTCAAAGGTGAAAGAAGTGTATAGAAATCTTGACAATAAAACCTGTCAGATGCCCCATTGCTTGGTATAAATCTCTGCTCTGCACAGCTATGGGCTTGCTGTTAAAAACTGTGCTTGGAAAATGGTCATTTGTGGCACCTGGCTCCCAAACTGAAGAGCTACAGCTACTGGAGAGCTCTGTGGTGTTTTATGAGAAGAGATGCATTGTCTTTCTGACTGTGACCTTATGGGTGTGATGCCTCTAAGCTGGTGAGTGTCAGGATTCCCAGCCCCTTCCTCAGCAGAAGCATCTTCTGTTCCTAACACTTTAGTGTACTCCATGTCAGTGGGTAAATTAACATTCCAGCTACGTAGGAAAGAACTGTATGGCTGCAGCAAAGCCTACAAAGCACTTTGAAAGTCATCCAGAAGAAAAGCAAATACATTTCAGAGAACTCCTAAAAGAGGAGACCATTTTCAAAGTGAATATTCTGAGCACTAGATAAAAGTGTGCACCCTACAGCACACGTCTCAGCTTGCTTCTCCCAGGGAAGCAGGTCTGTTTGCTGAGTAATAATAAACTGAGGAAAAGGTCTCAACACTGATAAAAAGAGCTTGATCCAAACATGGGAAAAAGAAGTCTGAGCTGTGCCCATATTAATCCTGAGTGCTCTTGCTTGCTGTAGTAACCATTGAGATAAGTCATATCGTCATCTTCCTTGGCTGACCTGGTCCTGCTAAGCAGGGCCATGGGAGTGGCTTTGCATTGTGCTTCCATCTCCAGAGGCTTTCAGGCCCCCAGATCCTTCAGCTGGACAGCACAGCATTAAAAACTTGTGGATTTGTTCAAGCACATAAAGGGCCTGCCCCTGCTGACTTCAAAACACTTCGGACATCCCTGACCTCGGATCTACCTCGCTTTACGTTAGTCATCTAAAAGTTTGATTGACTAAACTATCTCCTAGGCTTCCTCTGAACTCAATGGAGAGAGCTGAAGATCTTCAGGGGACAATTTATCCTACTTTTCCAGACACTCAGGACAACATGAGTCACACTGTAAAGGTGCTTGCCTTTCACCACTGACTGCAGACAAACCGAGATGTTTCACTTTTAGTCAGCTGCTGAGATAAATTCCTCCCACAGAGTCTGCATTAGGTATTTTGATTTGAAGAAAACTTACACAATGTGTGACCTCTGTATAGTCTTGCTTAAAGTATAGAAGAGGAAAAGTTTTTCTCATACATCATTAAATCTTGTCTGTAGATTCTTCTTTTGTGTTTAAGGAGGAGGAGGATGTTTAACAAAACACTGAACTGAAACATGCACCTTTGCCAAACACACAGCAGCAGTTTCTCAAGGGCATTGTTATGAAATGGAAAGTTTGCACCACTGTTCAGTACTGTACTTGTGGCAAAGCTCAATGCCACCCCTTTGCCATGAGTTTTATAGTCATGAACTGATGTTCAAGCTAAGGGTCAAGGTGGGCTCCCTGTTTTTTGAGCAGTTACATTACTGGCAAGTACCAGAAGGGTGTCCCATTGTATAGCAAGTGAGCTACAGGGAGAAACCAGGATTGTATTCATTCCGAGGGAGTTTCACATATGGGCTTCCTTGAAATAAACTCTAATACACTTCAAATGCTGCTGAACTGAACAACCATCTGCAGGATAAACTTCCAGAGAAACAGGAAACCCAACTGGACAATGAGCCACGTGCAAATCTCCAGGAACAGCTACCTCAGGGAGGTCCCTCTTGAATAAAAACAATCATCTTGACCCTGTTGATGCAGAAATGCCCGTGTAGCATCCTTGCATTTATGCAAAGCAGCAAACTGATTCACTGCAGAATGAGGGATCATCAGCTGGTTCATACACACAAGGCCTCCAGGCTGTGTGGGTGCTTTGACCAACGAGCTGTTGGCAAGCGCTCGGTCCCTGCGGAGCTGGAGCTTGGCTTGGTTCTGCTACCCAGCCTGTGGATCCAGCCGGTCCCTCCCCCACCCACAGCTGGTTTTGGGGAAGAGGAAAGGCTCTGCTGGTGCAGAGACCCTTTCAGAGGATCCCCACTCGTGTGCAAGACTACAGAGTTTGGCCGTGGCTGCCGTTAGCCCTGCGTGCCCTTGTGCAGACAGGAGAGGGACAAATAGCTGAGGGACAGTCTGTGTGGCAGGGAAGTCAAGAGAGAGACAAGTAGCTGAGGGACAGTCTGTGTAGCAGGGAAGTCTCTGCCAAACTTTAAACCAGGCTGGTACCTGCTGGGTGTAAATAAGGAGCCTCTGAGCAGTGACTGAGAACTCCCCCAGCCTTGCCATGCCCCTGCTCCAGGGGCTAGATTAGCTGGGGAGATGCAAGCAGTAAAAGAGCTTGCATCAGTGCCATTAGGGCAACCAGTGCCATGTGGGCAAAGAGGAGCAAAGAGGTCTGCAAGGTTCTGCAGAGAGATCCCCTGCAGAGGAGTGGAGCATCCTAGACCGAGCTGTTTAGTCTTCTAGTGTGGATATTGTAAGGACATTTTATGCTTACTGTGGTTTGCTTTGCAATGATATGTAACAATAGAATAACAATAGAATAACAATAGAATAACAATAGAATAACAATAGAATGTATTGGGTTGGAAGGGACCTCTAAAGGTAATGTAACACTTTGACATTAGGCTTATATGTTTTCTATGAGCCAAACTGCCTGATATCTCCATAACTACAAAATATGGGAGCCCATCTGTAGTTGCCAGGGTTCAGCTCTGTTCTTGCTCTGCACCTGAGTGCTGAAGATAATGATGATTTGTCCTAGTGGGAGAAACCACAAGGATAATTATGATTATAATACGTCAGAGTGGAAAAACTAAAAATAAAAATCTTTGTATTTAATTTGACAATTTTAGATTTTTAACACTATTTGCTTCTAATCTCACAGTAATGATAAATTAACAGAATAATGGATATTGCTAGAATAATTTGCTTCTGTCCCATCTTTTTTAACTTTTTTGTGTTGGAGTTTCAAATCCTAGCAACATGTGTAGATTTCATCAGAGCAAATTAACTGCCCAACAGCAGAGAGTTTTAGAGATAATTTCTTCATTATCATTTACAGGATCTTCATAGAAATGAACATAAAGTAGTTTCAAGCATCAATTTTGTAAGTCAAACCACAAAGCAGAAATTTTCTTGCGACAAAGAATATTTCCTTTTATGAAATCCAATCACTGTTAGACTCCTCAAGATGGTTTACTAATGTTTCCTTACGATCTCAAGTTTCTGTTATGAAAAATAATTTGGTACTCAAAAGTCTGGTGCTGTTAGCTGAAATGCAGGCTTACTTTGTTTTGTGAATGCATAGGCATTCACTTTGGAGAATCTGTACTGCAGTGAAATAATAACTCAGAAGATGTATATAGTATATACTTCTTATACATATTATACAATATCTATCATACTTATAAGTACATACTTATTCAGTGATGCGTGCCAGGAAGCTGCATTACCTAAAGCATTATTTTTTGTCATGGATTTAGATCATACCTTACCCCAATGTCAGTTTTCCCCATGAGCCAGATCTAAACCCAAATGGTTATTCCAAAGTTTTCAACCACAACCAAAACCCCAGACTTCAGTGGTTTCTTGTACAAGATGATGGTTCAACTACAACATTACTGGGAGTTATTTCAAACCAACTCCCATTTGATCCTGTTAAATGTACTCCCAGTGCATGCTCCCTTTGCTTTCACCCAGAAGGAGCCCAAGGGTGTGCTCCAAGACTGCTCAGCACTGTCAGCCAAAAGCCATCAGCGGGAGGGAGATGGGTTCCCAGTGCTGCACTTCTGGCTGAGTGCAGGACCAGCCAGGGTAACCTGGGTACCCTTCACATGCCCAATCCAAACTCCCTCCTCTTCCACATGTTTGACTTCAGGCTGAGCCTTTAGGCTGGAATTCAGAGGTCTGAGGAATCCAAGGCTAGTCTTCAGTCTCATTTTTTTCTTGATGTTCTTCCCAAGCAGAATGCTGGTGCCTCTAAGTTAAGGACTAATGCAAAGCCACAGCTTTCCTCCAGCCCCTCTGCTGCAGGCACTAGGGTTAGGGAGTAGTGCTGGCCTGAGGAAACCACTGTGGGTTCAGCATCACACCAGAAAATGGTTTAAATATCCTTTGCAGAAGGCCACATCCCCTTTCTACCTCCACCCCATAATCACTTCCAATAAAATGTTTTATTTATCTCAGTTACAGGATGTATCTGCAAGAAATTAAGCCAAAGGTGGTTCTTCATTTAACTCTTACTGTGAAAACGTGTCTTTTAGCCCACAGGTCTTGGTTTTATTTATTTTTTCCTAGCTGCTTTTTAACTAAATCATACATTACCTGCTTGCCTCCTGAGTCTGTCACCGACGACTGATTTACTTTGTGTGACAGATCTGCCACAGCAGTGATTTCTCAGCTTTGTTCCAAGAATCTATTGTTGAAAGAGCCAGGAGTGCAGCAAGCCTCCTTAGCTGCTGCTTTAGCCCCTGATCCTCGCCAGGAGCATATCTGCTGCTGGACCCACCCAGCTCGGGGACTCTGGCAGCTGGGCACTGATTTGCTGCTGCCTCCCTCAAAGGATTTTGTGTTCAGTTCGTAGCTCCTGTTTCGTTTGGTTTATGGCTAAATGTTCACCTTCAGGGAAAGTGAAAAATCCCCCAAACACTCAAGAATAAGCCTGTAAAATGTTTGCCTACACTCGTAAATTCTGTTTACAGGATTCAAAGTTTTCGTTCATGCAACATTTAGTTCCAAAAATGCTCAGTTTTCTGAAACCCTGGAGAGCCACAGGCTGGGGCTGAATCCCACTCTTTTGCTGCTTCCCAAATATAAAAATAGATCAAGATTATTTATTCCTGTATTCAAGGAGAAATTCTTTATCTACAATGGAAAACACAGCAGTGAAGAGGACTAACTTTTGGTACCCCGTGGCCTTTGGCTGAGGCAGGATGGAGTTGTGGTGAGTCACTCACACGCCCGGCTGCCTGTCGCGAGATCGAATTAGGGGGAATTACTCATTCTCCTGATCTTTTGTCACAAGATTGAATTACACTGAATTACTCTTTTCCTTCATCAGTGTCGATCTTAAATCACAACTTCTGGGGTAGGAGCCTGCTGTGATCCCAGGGAGCTCTAAAGGGCCTCGCTTTAAGATCAATATCGATAGGGTCACAAGATGATTGTCTTTGGTCAGTTGTAGTCACAATTCTTGTCAGGTGATCTCAGCAACTTCCAGAGTGGGCTCGTGATCTGCGCAGGAGGGATCTCGGGGACATTTCCCAGTTCAACAGGAGTTCCAGGTATGGTATGGGGTTGTCTAATCCTCCCTGTGTTTGCAGCAGGACAAGGAGGTACCAGATTGTCTCAGCTCGCTGCTCCACTATGTAAGATCAGAAAGTGCCAGATTGTCCCAACCCATTGCACTGGCAACTGAGCCAAGGACAATGCTGGGCCCACTGCCCTTGTAACTAAAGCAAGACCAGTGCTGGTTGGTGCTGACGTGGCCCACAGCAGGGAGGGTCTGCACCACTGCACGTGCTTTCCAGGTGTCCCCACAGACACGGCCTGTGGCCACTGGAACACAAGCAGCTTGGTCACTTACTGTTCTGTAATGTGTGTTACAGTGTGCAAAAGGAGTAAAATGGAAGTTTTCCTTCCAGATACCCACATGCCTCATAGCAGCAGCTCTTCCACTCAACTTTTCACTTGCTAAGCAGATGGCTTGAAGGACAGATGTAGTAGAATCCCCTCTCCTGGCACTGCAAAAGAAGAGGAAACAGATTCAGAAAATACCAATGACAGAACATTATCCTGATTTTATTTTCACTCCCCTAGCCCACTGTGGAGTCCCAAATAGTCCCCTCACAGTAGCAGAATCCAGCTGCAATGCATCCTGTAGAGCAAACACATGCAAATGCTTCGTTAGTCTGTGCACGCTGGCCACTGAGCTGCCCTGGCAGGTTGCCACATGCACTCCAGAGATCTGGTTGAGGTGTGGCTGGATTAGACTGTCATGTACCACAAACCTACACTGCACTGCCCTACTAGTGAGTGCAAAGTAATTGGTTGCACCAACAGCCATGGGGGATGATGTGCTTAGCTGAATATATGCTGGTACACACAGTGGACAAAATATTTTAATGGAAGTGCTTTTAATCCTTGGATTAATTTCAATTTTTTCTATAGGTGAAAAAATAGAAATATATATTCCCCATTAGATTGTTCTCTGGCTCCTCTTGGGCCAAGATGTTTAATTAATTTACAGATGTACCACAGTTTTATTGATTTACTCCCTGGTCACTGCTGTTACAGCCTCACCCATGAAAAGTGACAGAACCCAGTGAATGAGGAGTAGTCCATCTGGACACTGTTTGATGTCTAGGTGTCTTAGAAGGAAGATCAAGAGCCGACAGCCCCCACTTTCCTATTACTTACTGAGCTGAGATGAACACCTCAGATGCAGACACTTCCATTTCAGAAATTCAAATTGGATCGTGAGAATTGGAAGATCTTAATAAAGCCTGATGTGTTTCTGATTTGAATCTCTCCTGTGCAGACACAAAGAGGAACTAAAGGGCAATTATCTCAGGATCCCTTCAAGGTTACTGTTTTGATGTGGGACAGGACAGTCTGGCAATCTTTTTCTTATATTCAGCCTTAGGAAAGCAGAGGCAGAGGAGCATATTTACCTAGCTTGTTCTGAGTGAAAAGGAGGAGACATCTATTTCTACTCAGTCTCTACGGAGATCAAGGATAGACTCATTAACTTTACCTTCATCTGCAAATCACCCTGACAGTCAGTATCCCACAGACAAACACTTCCCCACTGCAGTGGCAAATTGATAAATAATCACCTCTCCATCCTCCTCTCATCGTGCCAATCTCCTCATTTTTGCATAGAGATGATGACAAACTGGCTGCTTCCCAGCAAAAAAGGGACCTATCTGTCAGAACTGACTGGGAGGACCGTAGTCTTGGCTGCATAAGGAAGAAATTTTCCTCTCTGCCAGGATATTTGAAAAGAGCCTTTTTGTCTGTCTGGCTAGTTGTTGCAGTTCCGGATGTAATCAAGAGCACCAGCACCAGGGTGACTGGAGAGGTTTTTCAATGTGAATTACAGAAACAGTGCAGAATTACTTCTGCACTTTTAAAATGAAAACCCTTCTCTTGTTGAAGTCAACAGAAGTCATACACTTATCATTCTGCTCAGAAAACCTGTCCCACTGAGTCATCTAGTAAGACTACTAAGCTTTTCACATTATGAATTCTTTTCAAAGAGAAAACACATACTTGACAAGTATGTTTCAATACATTTCATTGATAAATATTTATAGACCTTTATAAAAAGTGTACATTAGCTGCCATATTTTTCAGCATATTTAAAAGAATATGGATCTCACTATCTTACAAATACATTACCATATGTTTCATTTCTGCAAGTATCCAGATGCTCTCTTCCTGCAGAATAGCAACTAGGTTCATTAGAGAATTCTTATTCTCTCTGACTCTGATTCCTTTTCTTTCAGTTCCCTAATTTTTTACACCTGCCATCCTCCCACCTTACTGATTGACTTGGTATGGCAATTAAAGCTCTGAAAATGCTTAAATTTGGAAGTGTATGCAGCCTTTTTTGAATATCAAAAATGTATTTCTCTTTTTAGGGCTTACATTTCAAATGCCCTAAACCACCCAATATGTATAGTGAAGTCTGAAACAGGGTCATTTATATAGCAGCAGAGATGTCTGCAATAACAGATGCAGAAAACATCATAAAAGAGCTTCTACTTTACTTCTCAGCCATTTACTCAGAACCATCTGAAAAATGTCTTTCTTTGGACAGAGTCCATAGAACCTTGTCTTAGCAAGAGTTCATTGTTAGGGTTCAAGTACACTCTAGGTAGGTCCAGACCCTCTATTCTTTGGTACTCAAGATGCATCCTAATGCAACACTGTTCTGTCATTGGACCAGAAATTATGAAGATTATGTCAAACATTTTTTTTTGCAACTATTAAAAAAAATCCAAAGAGAGTTTCACTAGTACTCAAAGTTCTGTTTTTCATACTTTATGTGAATTTGATAGGATCTTCTACTAGCCAAGGTATTCCAGGTTTTAGGCTAGTCTAGATGCCATACAATTGTCACTGTATTTGTGCACCCCAGAGTTTCAGTAGACCCCAGCACGTTTGTCCTGTGTTCATAAATCAAAACAGCCTTTGGTCCACAGCACTTCAAAGACTTAGTTATATTCTAAAGCATTTCTTCTTCTTCCCATTTTAGTTTTCCTTGCTCAGTCACTGCAGAATAGAATTTTATTCCTGTAGCCTGCAAACATGTCTGCAGCACAGAATCACAGAGGGCAACATGCAGGAAAACAAGATTATAGAAATCCATCCGAAGAGGTGGGTGATGACCTTTGTTAGTGTTGATGTCACAAAGAGAAATCTCCCTGAAATATTTAATTTTCTCACTTAGGAGTCTGAGTGAACTTTTGCCATGCAGTGAACCCCCTGGCAGCCAGAGCGTGAGTCACTGGTGATGAGTCCTTCAGTCCTTCAAACCCCTCAGATGTGTCAGGGCTGTCTCTAAGGAGCCATGCCAGGGTTCACCTGCCACCTGCCTTGGAACAGTGCTGGAGCCCACCAGCTTCCACCACACCTCACCAGAAAATGGCCAGAGGAAAGAGACCTTTTTCTCCTCAGACTCACAGTGTCATGGAGAGGGTGAGAAGTGTCTGGAATCCAAGGATACTCTCCTCCCCTCTCCAGACCTAAATCATCTCCTGTGCCTGTTCCTTTATTGGTTCAATCACCTCTTTCACACTCCCTTGACAAAAGATCTAATTACTCTTTTTCCAAAATGAGTTTCTTAGTCATGCCCACTCAGCGGGCTATTGGGATGGACTACTCCAAGAAGCTCTGTCATTTTGTTCCAAGTAGAAGCAGCATTTTCTGCTGGTTATAATAAAAATCTGTTACAAAGGTAGGCAGTGACGACACTTTTGTATTAATTAGCCGTCAGTTAATCTTGGACCAAGTAATGATTTTTGAATACGTGGCATGAAGTGCAGCTTGTTGCACTGAATTCTTCAGGGATGTGCAAACGGGACCATGCCCAGTTCACAGAGAAGTGGCAGCAAACAGGTCGTTGTCTTCTGCTGTGTGTTAGGTACAGGCACCTCAGGCTAGACTCCTCTTACCTGTGCATCATCATGACAGGGATTTATGCTAATGATTTCAAAGATTGGGTCCTTAGTTACTATGTGACAGTCATTAAATGGGGACAAGTAGGGACAATACAAAGTACACTTTTACATGCTTTGGCTCAGAGACATAGACAGGCAGCAGCCACTCCCATTTCTGGTGCTAGGTGTCCTTTGACTAGTTCCAGGCGTGCAAGCACATGGCAGATCACTCCTTTCAGACAGTGATCAGCAAGTAGCTCACTGATACTCAGAAGAAGAGGTCGTGCTCTCCCATCAAAATGTTTTCCACTTCATCACTGTTAAGGAGAAGAAAAAAGGTCTTGCAAAAACCCCACATCAACAGCTTGCAGTGAGAATATTTAGAGTATGAAGCAATAAAAGGACAGTTAAATAAAAAGGGCCAATCCCTTTACAGTAGAAGCTTCCCTAGAAGCCCAGGTTGCTATACCTTTGAGGCCATCACCCCAGGCACTAAGAACTGCTTCACCTGCTGAGCCCAGTCCCAGTGCTGCTGTGGTACCTCATCCCCTGGCAGACACTGACCTCCAGGGAAGAACGTGTGCCCAGGCTTTGCCAAGCTAGACTTTTGTGTTAATAATAACAATAATAATTCATCATTAAGAACACACTAAGAACAGAGGAAAACAGTAAAATGTACCAGTCAGATAGAAATGGCTGCCCTGAGTCAGACCAAAGGTCCTCTTGCCCTCATGCCTTCTCCCTGACATCAACCCGTGCCATCACTAGGACACATGCAGTAGATGTCATGCTCAGTGGGATCTGCTCCAGCTTGTTCCAGCTGGGAACTGGCCGGCCACTGCTCTGCACCCCACTGGGACCTGGGTGCCCCCTGTGTGGGACCTCCCTGCCCACTGAGTCTGCAGCTGGGTGCAAACGTGATTCAATATTGCAGAGAAAATCCAAGAGGTGTCCCCTGGGATTAATAAATCTCTGACACTTAGGCAACTTTTTTTTTTTTTTCCCCCCAAAACTTCAAACCTCACTCTGCTTAGTTAGAGGATGTGGGGCCTGTGCAATACACTTTGCCTTTAAGGCAAGAAAGAGCTCTGTGCTCTACTAAGTTTCCATGCAAGTGTAAGATGCTGAATATCAAACGAGGTTTTTTGCAGGGCACAAATGTCAAATCCCCACTCACACATAAGCATTATCCTCCGTCTTCCAAGCGTCAGTGATGAGATCTAGTGAACAGCAATAATCATAATCTCAGTGAAGAGGATTTTTGCTACAGGAAAGGGCAGGAGAGCAACACACACAAATCTGCTTAGCACATTACTGCAGGCAGAAATGTTACTGAAGTATGTGCAAGAAAACACTTGCTCAAACAATTCACAGGTAATGTCCCAGATCTCATTGGAAGCTACCCCAGTACTGACATTTATTCTTGGGTATGACCATGAATACTTCATGACCAAGCAGATTAAAACCTGTCTCAAGTAATTATACTGAGCTGTTTACTACTGAAATCTCTGCTGAGTCAAAGCTGTGTTTTCCATACTGTTTTGGTGCAGGATATGCTAAATATTTTTTAATCAACCAAATCAACAGATAGATAGCATGTGTTCAACTAAACTGTCTGACATCTTTGAGAAAAACTAGTAATTGAGCAGAATTAATATAATGAATTGTAATTGCTAACTATTAAAGTAGCTTCAAAAAAAATCTGTCAGTGATTCATCCATTCACGTCCAGGAAAACAAGCTGAGTTTAAAAATGACAAAAAAGTTTAGTGTTCATAAAAGTCAACTCAAGCTCCTCCCTCCCACCAGTTCAAACATCCGTTTGTCCTCATCTCCCCCCTGACTCTCCTGCTCCACCTGCCTTTTCTCCACCATGCTGTGCTGAACCCACCTTTCCAGTCGTCCAAGGCAGGGAGCTGGGAGACAGCAGTGGCTTTGCACGACACTCTGCCCAGCTCCCATTCAGGAACAGTCAAAGCAAAACTGTTTGAAAGGGTGTCAGCCTCCAGGATATAAACAGAGGGAGATTTTCTTTCTATGAGCTGGGCTTACAAATAGGGATCAAAGCAGCGGTATTTGGAAGGAAAAATATAACATTTAATATAGAAGTGCTGGGTCTTGATTCAATAAACAGCCTAATGCTCTCATGTACTTCATGTTATGCTTCTGAATAAGGGGGGGATCTGGGTCTCTGCACGCAGGATCACACACACCTTGGTGTCCTTCTACACACCCACAACATTTGTATTACCCTCCACATTGTGACGAGCTCCCAGCAAGACTTTCCTTCTCCACTGCACCTCCAGCAATTACTGCAGCTACTTGGGGCTCAGTTGTACTTCCTGGAAATCACCCAGAAGTGTTTGATTCTTGTTTTTCAAGAGACCTGCAGTAGTGCCAGAAGAGTCTGTCAGGGCGCCAGGACTTTAACTAGACTGCAAAAGACACCTATGAAAAAAAAGATCATACTTGTGCTTCTTTTTTTAAAAAAAAAAAAACATGATACATAATTCACAGAATACATGAAAGAAAATGCTGTTACCCAGTATGTCAGCTATGGAGCTGAAACCCAGTGGCCTTGCACAGAGAACTGTTTCAGCCCTCTTGATACATGCTGGAGTTGCATCCACTCACAACCCATCAGTATAACACACACAGGATGGGACACCAGGAGAATGAGGAGAGAGAGGGACAAAGGGCTTTGAAATATTTTGATAGCTACATAGTCTTCAGGGGTTTTCTGTACTTTTGAAGGGGAGAGACATTGCCAAACATGAACATGTCCCAGACACAAAGCTGTCCTGCAGCCAAGCCTCTGGGTGGCACCAGCTGTGGAAAGGTTTGTGTCCCCATCAGACGTGTTTCTGCTTTGCTCCAGGGACACAGCTACCTGGGAACACTCACAGCACAGGCTCTGGAAGCTCTGCCCTGGGAACTGTCCCTCTTGAACCGTGAGCAGAAGATCTTCCAGGTCTGCAAGGAAACCAAGAGTCCCATGGAGCCTTCTCCTCGTCTGGTCCCGCATCCATCAGAGGAAGGAGCAGCTTGGCCTGGGCTCAGCAGCACATCCTGGGTGGAGGAAGCAAGAGATGGGATCTGGCAGGAGAGGCACGAGAGGCTCCTGCAGATCCTGCCCACCCTCACCATTAAAACACCCCAGGACATTTTACTGTGTGAAGGGAGAATCTGCAATGATTCAATGTATTTATGTCTTACACCTTCTACCAAGGTTCTGAAAAAACCTCCTCCTACTCAGCCTCTACACTGTCTTTATATTTTTCTGTTTTAATAGGTTTATTCAGGCTACCAAAAAGTATCATAAATAAATTATATTGGCATCCTGTTGAGAGATTTACAAGGCCAGAAGCAAGACAAACTATTTACTGCTTCTTTTTTTTTTGTCTTATCTAGATGCAAAATGACCTTTTAGAAGTAAATGGGGAAGGAATATAGTACAGGCCTGTTGATAGTCTTCATTTTTTCACAGGCTGGAATCCATCTGCTTCCCCCTAGTCAGGATAACAGAGATCTGTTCCCAAAACCAGCCTTTTGGTCATAGAACAGTTGTTCTTTCAGAGGCACTCCCTGAAGAACGTGGCAGAACGTGCCTGTGGAGCAGATGGGCAGGTGCTGGGCACTGGCTCTCAGGTGAAGTGTCGTGGCTAGTTGTAATGGTTTGAAAACAAACCAGTGAGAGACTCCAAGTCAGAAATACAATTTAATAAGAAAAAAAATAAAATAAAAGCAATAATACAAAGGAAAACCACAGACAGAGTCAGAATACAACCTGATGCTCTGTAGTTAGGGTGGTGGTAGCAGTCCAGATGAAACAGTGGTCTCATAGAAAAAGAGATGGTAGCTCTTGTCCTCTGGAAATCCAGTGGGTAAGGCCCCCTGTGCTGTACTGAACCCCAGTTTATATCCAGGTGGGAGCACTTGGCTCCTCCCCCTGGGTGGAGCATCTCACAATGGGTTGATATCAGTCTGTGAGTCATGCAGTGGGTCCTTGATGGTCCATTAAACAGAAATAGCTCCTGGGGGGAGCTCTGTATGAGTCATGGGGCGAGGCATGGATGGGCCCATTAACAGGGAGGACTCCTCCTGCTGGGTGGGAAGGTGTTAACATCTCCCCTGACCTTGAACCTCTTTCCTTATCTGTTATAGCCTGGGGTGTGAGGTCTGTCCTGGGCAGCTGCTACCCATGATTTTCTTAACAGCCCATGAGCACTGACATAGAGAGTATAGAATATACAGTTTTGGTTCTACCCACATAAGGATAAACTGGTCCCAGCCCCTGTAACCATGACACTAGTGATGAATGTTGGTGCAAAAATCAGAAGTTTAATTGTGTGGGCTTTTCCTTTCTACTATTACATTCCATGAAGAACACACTCCTGCTAGACAGGCACCTTTTCATCTGGCTGGAGGATTCAATGTTTGTAAGAATTCGTGCGGCAGCAAGATCAAAAATTCCCAGTGAAGATTAAATGAAAGCACTATGCAGTGATTGTTTGAGTGCCAGGTTGATAATTTGGCTTCACACTGACTCAAATATAGGTAATTTCAAGCTACTGTGCCAGATAAACAAATCCAGTGGTGATCCTTTATATGTCCTCTGATTTCCAAAGTGCAGTGTCAGAATCTCAATGTTATCAAAACCTTCTTGTCCTGTGAAAGTTTCTTTCTTTCTCTCTTTGTTCATCACTACAGACAGAAACAGAGTGCCTGTGGCAAACACATCTGCCACGGTGGGGTTTTGTTCTGAGTTCTTCAGCAAGACCCATGTTAGCACAAACACACACCACTACCCCCAGCACACTGCCTGGGACCTCTGAATGCAGACTTCCAGGGACACGGTTTCTAGTCCTAGTCTTGTTATTTGCAGAGCTGTTTGATGAAAATAGGCAATACTTTCTGATATGAAAGAAGGAAAAAAAACAACCAACAACAACCTTTAACTAGATAACCCTTTCCAAACCAAACCATCGTATAGTTACTTAAAGATAAAAAGATGCTGTGGATCAGCTTTTGGGTCCAGGCACAATAGGACAGATCTTCACTGAATCCTGCCTCTACGTGTTCTATAGCCAGAATAATTTCTTTCTTATCCTTTAATACTGAGAGGAAAGGACAGGCATATTGACTTTTCATGTGCAACTAAGTTCATTTAGTGAATGCATATTTACTCTTCAACACAAATTATTCAGAAATAGATTTAGAGTTTCAGCTGAAAAGTGACACTAACTTTCTGGTAGTTCTTGAGCAGCATTCTTCTGGAGGACTTCTGTTGGTGACCAGAGCATAAGATAGAGGTTGCAAAACATCTCAGACAAAACTCTGTTTGGTCTTGGAATTTGGAAAAGTTCTCACCTCGCTGCCTGAGCACAGCTTTATTATTTGCTGCACAGGTTTAGGAGGCAGTGGAATGCCAAGGGAGACCCGCAGGGCTGCCCTGGGGAGGAAGGAGCCCGGGGTCAGGGGACGTGTCTGTGGGGCACAGGAGGCCCAGGTGCTGTTGCTGGGATGAGAGCCACCCCTGGGGATCTGCTGGTCCCAGCACTGTCACTCGGGGCTCCCGGTGGCCATGGTTAGACTGTCACACTGCCCAGTCACAGAACAGTGCCCTCCAGTAGCGTGTGGCCTGTTTCACACATCACCCCCTTTTCATAAGGATTTATTCCAATTGCCCAGCACTTCTCGTAGAAATATTCGTCACCTTCTGGGGCTCAGTTTTTCATTCTTCCCCAGCTCCCATTTCAGGACATTGAAGAATTGGAACCAGTAGTGCTTAATTATTCACCCCACCCCCCAAACAATTGCCTGCATGTTAACAGGTTAATTTTGCATGAAATGTAGGATTTATTAAGACAGATTTTCAGTCATACTGAGACATATGAGAATGTTTTAATTATTTAATTTTTTTTAGAATCCAAATACATAGTGTATTTTAAAATAATCATTAGCCAATTAAGCTCCTCCCTCACTTTTACGGAGCTCTGTAAAAAGCAGAGCTTTTTATACTGCAGAGCTCACAGACAAGGCTGGAACCTCAGGTGAGAGCTGAAAAGTGTCTGCAGCCCCCCAGACTAAACACATGCAAAAGCATGAACTAGGAGAAGTAACTGAAACTTTAATTTTTCTGATGGCTATTGTGATGATTTACCAGCTATACTATTATCGAGAAAGGAGTACCACTGGGACAGGAGCATAATATTGAGCATGCATGAAGGCTGTAAGCTTTTCCATGCAACACAGAAGTGGCTTTCAGGCTCTAGCTTGTTCCCTGGGCTGAACATTTCCCCCGGGCAGCAGAAGTCCTGTGGCTGCAGGCTGTCCTCTCTGCACTGGCGTGGCTGGAGGAACAAAAGGATACCCTGACTCTCCAGATCCAGATTTTCACTGCACCTTTCATTGTACTGAGCGACTAAAGCTAAAGAAGCCATCAGGGTAAGAGCAGGTCAGCTTCCAGCTGTGAGCACCTCAGATGACCCCCACATCTCTCCCCATGAGCGTCTCACACCCCGGGGAGCCTGCCTGGGTAAGGTGTGCTGCTGCTGTTTCTCCAGATGCAATGCAGCTTTGTCAGAAAGAGTCTTCTGGCACGGAGAGAGCCAGGAGGAAACATGTTTGATGTCCTCAACATGCTGCTATCGTGTATCTTCACTCAGAACCCTCCAGTAGCACTCAGCATGCCATCTACTATCTTTGATTGTCTCTTAACTTCAGCAGTTGAACATCTGTCCACCGGGGAGAAGAGCATTTTTAAAGTTAATCTGTATTTGCACAAGCTCTGCAGAAGCTGTTTATCAGAGCTTATTAGATGCTTGGATTTCTTAGCCTGTCATATGGGGTTTATTTTTCTTTAATTATAGGCAATATAGCAAATAATTTTTTTAGCAGACAGAAGTCCCCTCTGTATTATTAGTTTTATGATAGATGCAATAGTAAATCTCAGTAATTGGATGATGCCCCTCCACACTTTCTAAGCACTTAACGTCCAGGCAGGTCTGGCAGAGCCCCCACCCGCCCTGGGGGGTCACGGGGCAGTTACTGTGAGCTTCCCCCAGCACAGAGCCCGCTGCACACGCTGCTGCCTGCCCTGCAGCAGCTGCCCCAGTCCAGACTGGGGAAGGGATTTTGCCCCAGCCTTCTGGGGAGAAGTGGCAGCTGTAGTGGGAAACACAAGGCCAGGCCCCTGCAGCCGTCCATGAGGCACACCCACCACCAAAGGGGAGCTCTTGTTTTCCAGTTCTGCTTGCTCACCACCAGTGTGCACCTGCAGTTATTCACTGGTGCCTTGTGCACAGCTCTGGGCTGTCATACAGTGTCCTGGATTCTCTTCTCACTTTCTTGGCATCCTGTTCTCCTCTCATTACAGTTTCAGCTTCCCTGCCAAATACATTTCCTTGAGGTCACCACTTCAGCAAGGGTTTGTGTCTGTTCTGGTAAGTTCTCTGACACGACCCTTATCCCCTTCCTTTAGGCTTCTCACTTGTTCTGCATCAGTTCATCTGAATTGCAGACAAAGTGATTATTATTACTCCAGAAAAGAGGAAAGGCTTTAGTATTGCCCAGGCTGGCCAGCAATATAAATGTCAGGAAGCTGACAGGACTCCTGAGAAACTTCAGCTAGATTTTAAAGCTGTTATTTCAGTGGAGAAGAGTGCCAGGGTTGGTGCCTGCCCTGCCCAAGGAATGAGGTTTGCTCTATGAGCAGCAGGCAGCAGGCAGGGACGTGACTGATAACGGTGTGATGCCCTGTGCTACAGCAAATTCCACCTCCTGTTTGCCCCACAGGATTTGAGGCAGCTCCAGAACACTAGCCAGATTTGCCAGAGGTGACCAGGAGTCCTCTGTGGTTCATTCTGGACATCTGCTGCTTCCTGGTTTTCAGAGTCAGGACCTGACACTTTCTGAAAATGGGGTGGTTTAGTTGTTTTAAAAGCTTGACCAAAGCAGCTCTGATTGATCAAAGAGGCCGTGTGCTATCAATGCATAAAGCTGTGTACTCCCCAGTTTTCAGACTGGCTTCTGAAGAAGAAAGAATGTGAAAGTAATTCATCATTCCCTCTGCAAGAGCCATGGGATTTAGCAGGTTCTGCTCACTTTTGTCCTGATCTTCACAAAATGCCAATATCTACCCAATCCTGTCCACCCAGAGAGTGGAGATTATCAAAGTGTCTCTGCCTATCTTCTTGGAACACAGGTAGAATAACAAGCTACCAGGAGCAAAGCTGAGTTGTGAAGTTGCTGCCACAATCATCCAGCACGTCCTGGTGAATGAAGCGTTGCTGTCCCTCATGAGAGGTGTCCCAAGTGCCTTGCACTTACCACAAGAGTGTGGAATTATCACAGGATAGACGTGAAGGTACCAGGGAGTGTCTTACATGCACACAAGTTCCCATTCCAGCCAGCTTCTTCATTGCTGTAGCTTGACCCACGTGAGAATTTAATATCACTTTCCCAAGGAAAATGATGGTCATTGTGATGCTGTCCCTGTATCTCATGTGAGTTAACACCGTTATCTTCTGATAGCCAAATGATTAACTGGTGCCATTAGCATGCTGCTTGTCTGGGCTGACTGACCTTTAAAATAATAACTAGAAATTAAAACCCACTCCTTAGAAATACAACTCACACTGCAGCTAGGAAATGAGCTGAAGCAATTTATACATACGGCAGGAGGTGACACAGGTGTTCCTGTTACAGACTTCCCAAAACGCTGCAGAGGAATCTGAGTGGCCTTTTTGAATCATTTCCCTGTACATTTTTTCCTGTCTCACTGCTAAACAACACACCTTTCACCATGCAAAAACCAGCAGAGAGCAAAGGGAGCAGCATGGGAACAGCAAAAGAAAAAAAAATCCCCCAAAACCAAACCCAACCAAATGTAACATAAACCATGAGGAAATTGCAGCTGTAGCCAGGTAGAGAAACCTCAGACTTTGCAAGAATTTGAAGAGTTTCTCTGTTTGGGAAATCAGGTTGATGTATATTTGAAGAGCTGGGAAAAAAAGAACAGTTAGATTAGGGAAGGCTGAAAGACGACGTCAGGAACAGGGAACTGAAGAAAATGATACATGCCAAGTTTTGTACAACTCAAAGATTTACCTTAACAACTTTCATTTTCAATCAATCCCAAATCTTAAATTAAAAAAAAAAGTGAATGTTAATACAATGATTTTCTATTAATCATGAATAATAAACAGAATCATTTACAATTCAGATACCTCATGTTTGCAGATGAGTTCCCATGGTGAGTCAGAAGGCACTGACCAAGGCAAATTCATCATGTGAACTGATGCAAGAGCGTGGTAAATCCTTCCCATTGCCCATAAATCACTGGGCTTATTTCTGTACCTATTTCCCCGAACTTTTGTTCTTTCCAGCCATTTGATTCATCTTAGTCACCCCAAAGCTATTTCAGAAGAGCAAAGTACCTGAAACTTCAGTTTTTTTCCTCCTGTGGCTGTGTGTGGGAGCTGTGCACACATCCAGATGTGTATGGGGAGCCTGGCTGCAGGAGACACATCACTCCTTCTCGTGGCATTGCCCAGTTCAGACACCCACAGGCTGCAGAAATGACAGCTCCATGACCAAAAAGCATCAACCCCTGCTAAATACTGCCAGCACCATTTGTATAAAGGAAAAGAGCACTTGGTGCCCACACACACCACCAGTCACTGCTGAGCAGCCCAAGGAGAGCCAGACCCTCACAGGGTTCATCTCATCCCAGCTTTTTCCTCACAACTGCTCATTTGTCACCAAAAGATTCACTGCTCTAGACGAAGGTAACGCAGCAGAGGTGTGGATGCAGAGCAGTGTGTCTGGGTTTAAAAGAAGGGAGGAGAAATTCATCCTGGAGTCAGTCTGCTGACTCTGAAAATATGCAATTGAAAAATGGAGATTTTATGGCAAAGTGGCTATTTGAGACCAAGCTTTCCAATGCAGATGGACAGTTTGGATATATAAAAAAGAAAGAGAACTCCAAGCGTGGCAGCTCTCAAATAAATACATGTGCTCTTCTTGGAATTTGGCCTTGGATATTTTGTGGAGATTTGTTGGAGATTTAACAAGGGACTAGGGGGAGAGATTTGTCCTCAATCCCACTGCTTCCACTGCTAGTAATAACTACGATTTTTAATGTAGGTAACGATTGTAGAAATCTTTGTCATTTCCCTTTCCACAAACATTTCCATGGGGGAACACATGTAGTGAACTTTCTCTTTGGTTTTGAAATCTGAATTCCTTTTTCCTTTCTATCTACTCTATCATTTCCTTCTGACCATCTCTAAGAAGAATATAGAGAAAAGAATAGAAAAGAAGAAAGGAAATATAAAGAGTGGGAAAAGAAACCACCAGCCATTCAGCCAGAGAAATCAAATCTTTAGAATTCAAAGGGTTTTTACTCAGGATGTCTGGTAAAAAAAGGAAATTGTCAAATCTCTCCTTCCTCCAGTTCCTGCCCCAGACTAACAAAAATGCTGATTTTTGTCACACATTTTTTCCCTAGTTTTCTTAGCTCTTCTTCCCTGTACACAGCATAAATCTTTGGATGTTGATTACAAAATTTTTAATTAAAACAACTAATCATGATAGAATGTCTATGTGGTCTTTAATATTCACCCATGATCAGTGGAGCCATTACGAATCTCCAGTGATTTCCATGAGCCCTCCTTCAGTGCCTCATTTTTGGCTAGCAACCCATGTGTTTGTACACTTTGTGATAAAAATGAAGCTATCCCTACACCATAGTAATGGCATGAATAAAACAGATTATAAACTCCTGCAGAGGCAGTATGTCAGCTTTAGGGATCCCTGGATAGCTACACGAGTTACACCTTTGCTTCTGACCCAACAGTGTGTTCAACCAGTCGTGGGCTATCTGCACTGAGTGCTGGTAGCCCAAGACAAGACTTTAAGTCTTTGGGATTATCCATATGAGAACATCACTCCACAAAGCCAAAATAGATATATCAAAACTTCTTTTTTTTTTTTTTTATGGTGTTGAGATACACTTGAGAATTTAATCTGTTAATTCTCAAAAAATCAACCCCAAAGTCTTTATTAAAAATACTTCTTCAATTAGTTATGTAACTTCTTCATTACAGCCCTGTGTGCCAGAGCAACAGGAAAGGAGTGGGAGAAAGGAGTGCACAAAATAATAAGAGGTGCTGGGACTGCAATACACTTTTGAATAATTTGGCACGTCTCTGCTTGGTAATGACAAACACAGGAGCAGATATTATCCAGCCAGCTGCAGCAATATGGCAAGAGCTCTGTGAAGGTAAGTTTGAGCCAAATCAAAGTAATAACCAGTAGTCTTTTAACCCACTAATCCAGGGACAAGGAAATGTTTTAAACAAATTCATCTTTTTGCATGTTGTCAAATAATCTTTGTTTTCAGCAAGAAATTTGAAAAAAAAAAAAAACCAAACCAACAAAAAAACCAGCTCACCTCACTAAAAACAAGGTGCAGATCATGTTCCTTTCAGCTGTGCTTCTTAGACGCCCCTTCATTATTTTCACTGTGTTCTCTACCTTCTTTTTGTTTGTTTCTTTGTTGTTCCCTAGAAAGGAAGGAATAATCTAGCCATAAATAACACAGACAAAAGGCACATGTGGTCCTGGGAGATGGGGGCCCACGGGGGATCTATGTTCATGTTTCCTCTCCACAGAAATGCTGCTGTGCCCTAGTGCCCTGTCAGTTCTCTCTTTAGCTAGTCCAGGCAGCCCCTGGCATAGGCTGAGTTGTGCTGTGCATGGCTGGAAGGTGGAGCAGGGTACAGCTGGTTTTTCCAGCAATGATCAGCAAGTGTAGGGGAGTTATCATCCCCGGAGGGATGTAAAAGGCTTGTAGGTGAAGTGCTGAGGGACATGGGTTAGTGGCGACCTGGCAGTGCTGGGGTAACAGTTGGACTTGATGAGCTCAAAGGTCTCTTCCAATCAAAATGATTCTGTGATTCAATGATCAAAAAGAGATTGTGCTGGTAACATAGAAAAGGGGAAGGAAGAGCCCACGTTAGAGGAGGAAGCATCGTCCTTGCTGGGATGAAGGGCAGTGGCACTGTCCCCATCACCTCCAGTTATCAGCAAGTCCAAGTGTGACTGGCACAGGCTAATGTGGGTAATGAACCCATTGCAACTGTGCAGTCATAGTCCCTGCACACTTTGCTGTGCTTGGTCCTCAGAAATAACAGTGTGCACAGTGTCATCCCTTCTGTGCTCTCACTGGGCAGATGTTCTGGTTGCATGTCTTAAGCAACACTCTTGCCCCTGAAAAATAACCAAAGCCAAGTGCTACTGTGTGACTAACCAACTTCCTACTCAGTGTACCAACCAAAATGTGAAGGAAAAGAGCTTCTGGAGAAATCCTCAGCGTTTCATTTTCATGTTACCAATGTTTTGTTTTGGGTTTGTTTTCTTATTTAAAAGTAGTGAATTTTAAATTTAATTTTTTTTTTTCTGTGAAAAGCTGCAACACTACGTGGTGCACGTTTAGAAACAAAATGTCTCTGAGAAAGTATTTCCTACATTTCCTTTTCTGGATTAAAACTTCATACTGCTTTTGACTCAGCTTCACTGAGCTGCAAAATTGTCCTAGATCTGCCTTTTTTTGGGGGGGAACTTTCAATTCATTAAAATGTTTGGCTCTTTTTCAGCTCTAGTTTAAATTCCCAGAGCAATAAGAAGAAACATAGGTGTGTAGAGGTCATAGTCTAATCATTTTTAGAAAAAGACCTTTCTGTGTAAGGTCCTCGTTCCCACTGGTGGCAGTGGGCAGAAGAGTGGCACACAAATAACACCAGGTCCATAGGGAGGAGAAGTGACTGTCTCTGCCTGGGATTTCACATTCTGTGAACAAGCTGAGAAAATAAGCTCCTTTTCCGGTTATTATAATTGTTATGCAGAGGATTTTTTAAAAACACCGAGGAAGTTTTGAGGCAGTCACATTACTCCTTAGCTGGTGGTTCCAAGTGGTGTTGAAGACCAATGCTGGTTGTCACTGACCTCACCCAGCGAGAGCATGGCACCAGAACATCTCCCCAGGACCAGCACGTGTGGCCGGTGCCAACCGACTGCAGAGCTCCCAGCTTGGGCTGAATGAGGCTGGAGGATGTAGGCAACATTCTTCATCTGAGTCAGGTTGGGGTAATGTTTATAGAATGCAGAAATTACTTAAAATTCTTGCTAGAAATCCAAAGGGAGGCTCCCACAGAAATTTCAGGTGGCGTTACCATTTTTCTTAACTCTCCCAGGCCCTTGGTAATAACTTACTTTCACTCTCAAAGAAAAATAGCTCTTTCTGGCTGGAGTTACTCTTCACGTTTCTGATAAATCATGAACTGATTTGGCAATTGCTCTGAATTAAAGAGTAACATGTCAAACACATCACTTAGAAGCTGATCAAGAGCAAGTTAAAGAGTCAGGATGTAAAATAGAATTAATTAAAGCCAGGAAATGGCTGTAGATTTTTTCCCATGCGGAACTGTGATTCTGACTAAACAAAGACACCAGCACAAAACAGGCACAGCACATCAAATAGTTTATACCTCCATTTTTTAAAATAACACTATGCTTTTTAGAGGGCTCTGAGTACCTTTAAAGCAAATGACTGTGCACCAAGTGTGGAATTCTGCTTGACGATGTATCCTTGCTTACCTTGAGAAGGCTCTGGAGCCCTCCAGCAGGACTGATGGACGTGTCAGACTCAGGAGTTAAACCACCATCCCTGTGGGCTGCACCAAAGCCAACAGTTCTCCTGGCTTAACAGCTCAGTGCAGGCTCGGGCATCTGGTTTTAGGTTGGCTTAGGGCATCCCGTGCTCCTGGGATGGGGTTTCAAAGTTGCCACCTTGGTACAGTGTTTTTACCAGCACTCTTGGAAGCTGAGTATCAACAGGGCACAGAAATGTAATTATTCTTTCTAAGCTGAAGGTGGTCCCCATGGAGACCCTTTTGTTGCAATGTCTTTGGCAAGACACATTAGCTGGATAAATAGAGCTGACAGAACTGTCAGTCTGTTGCTCTGTGCAAGAGCTGTATTCAGATAAAATAGTTAAGTAGCTGCATATATAAACATGATGTTTATATACATTTATCTATATATTAATCATATTACGATAACATGATTAAACATTTAACGATTTCTTTGCATTATTTGTCAGCCCAGATGCAAGGATTCTGTTTTGGGAATTCACTTGATCTAAGACACATTCATAATAATTTTAATTATAATCTAGAATTTTCTGCATTGTGTTAGAAAAAAAACTGGAAAGAAACACGGAGTCATCAAGACTGGGACCTGATGGTCAGCCTCTGCTGGTGCCTGTTTTCAGGGTGTTGGTCACTGGAGGAAGGGCTGACCCCTAGTCCAAGACTGCTGCTGTGCTGTAATTAAGCACCGAGGCAGTTCAGTTTTGTTGGGCTTCTCTCCAGCAAAAGCTCCTCAGCACTGTTTCTGTTAAAGATAAGCACTTTCAGCCACAGCAAGTACAAAAGCTTTTCTCAGGGTGGCATTCTGGCATAAGAGCCACGCCATCCCCCTCAAGCATAAGGAGACTGTACAGAAGTGTACCCAGGGAAATAGGGGGCAGCTGATCCCCCAACAGCCCTGTGCTGGTAAAGGAGCAGAAACGGGCAGTGGTTTTGTCTTTGTGCAAGCCAGGGGCCTCTTCCCAGTTCTCCCTTTGGTTTGTAGCAATGCAGCACAGAATGAACGTAAGGTTTGCTACTCATTTGCATAGCCAGGATGTTCCCCATCCGTGAGCCAACAGAATTTTAACTTAAAATTCCATTGGTAGATAGGAAGCACTAAAAAAATCTTACAAACATTTATTTAGATAAAACCTTCTTATCCACTGAACAGTTATGGATGATCTTCCATTTACTTCTGCAGATACCTGTTGGAATGCATTTCTGTGTGCAGTGTTTTGAGTAATCAAATCAGGATGTCCAGTAAAGATAAGGAGACACTCTTGATCAGGGAGTGTAGTGGTAGGATATGAAGTGATGGTTTCAAACTGAAAGAGAGTAGATTTAGGTTGGATATTAGGAATAAATCCTTTACTGTGAAGGTAGTGGGACACTGGAACAGGTTACTCAGAAAGATGGTAGATGGAAGTGTTTGAGGTCAGGCTGGACAGGGCTTTGAGCAACCTGGGCTAGTGGGAGGTGTCCCTGCCCATGGCAGGGGGGTTGGAACTAGAGGATCTTTAAGGTCCCTTCCCACCCAAACCATTCTATGACCCTATGCTATTTACTTGTACAAGTACTGGTTTCTGCCTGTCTGTTTGTCTGTCAGGACAGACTCAGGGAGTAGAAACGCCACGTGATTTAGGTGACAAAGTCCCCTGATTAAGATTGAACTGACTTATTCCAACAGCTGTAACAGAGACCTGATGAGCAGTCCAAAGCATGAGTAAGTTCTTGGAGTATCCGTTTCTAGTATGGCCAATTACAGGTTACTGCCACTGAAACTGGAGAAGAATGACAATAGTCTGAAGTGTGGTGTCTTTCCACACCTCCTCTGCAGGACAGGAAAGCTGTTCATGCTCCAGAAGCTGCTTTCATGGAATCAGTTGTTCTTCTGCCCCTGCAGCACTTTGTTGTCAGATTTAGAGTGCAATGCATTTCCCTGGGGCAGACACTGCTTGGCAACTCAGTTCCTTATTCTTCTAACAGCATTAGTATTTGATTTATAATATTTGTCTATGTAAGTAAATCTGGCAGAAGGCAATTAAAATAAAGTTCTCTAAGTTTACTAGGGTTTCAAGCCTAGAGCAAGCTTAATTAAAGTCAATCATGGGAAGAAAGCACTTAGCCCTCCACATTTGTCAGACATCTGAATCATGGGAAAGGTTAATTAGAGTCAAATGAGGAAAAAGTAAACACTGAAACTTCTTTCTGGGGTTCATTAAATTTAAATAAGTCAAAATATGTAATATTCAATTTGGTAACAATGATCCACACACATCTCTCTCTCCTTTCCTACAATCACAAATCTTCCAAACTTACAGAATTAACATACTTTCAAAGCTCACCACTTAGTTACACCAGGCCTCCATGGCTCCACTTTGACAGTGGAAGGGAAGAAAATGAAATCTTTATGCCCCTTTACATCAACAAGAGAGTAAAACAACTTCTCCATACATACTAATTTCAAAAGCAGGATGTTGTTTATCCCTTTTAAAATTGTTTTGCAACCCCTTCTCTGTATCTCTGTCCTCTGCAGGATGAAGCATAGAAAACAAACTTTAGGAATCCTACTATGATACTCTAAAGAAAGCCTCCTAAGTGGGGACCAAAGCAGGCCTTGGATGGACCAAAAAACCCAGCAACCAATGCCTACTGATTTAGCCAAACAACTGAGAAGTAAGTGAAGAGTCCCCTGAGCAAAGGATCTTGAAGTCTGGATCTCTTCGAGGTCTGTAAGCCCCTGTTGTCCATGGGAAACTAATATCTCATCACATCATTTCTTGTCAGCTCTGTCTTCCCTGCACAAATTAGATTACATTGAAGCAAAACCATTTGAAAGTTGTCCCATCTCCAGGAGAGCCTGGCTGACAGTTCTGCTTGCAGTGATGTGCAGACCAAGTACACAGGCTGCAGCTGGAACATCATTTGCTCTAAAGGCAATAGCTTTCATTTGTATTCATCACACCCTCAAACTTCCTGTGGAAAGCTAACTAGTCTGTCTTCTAGCTCCCTTTTCATTTCCTGATAACCCCTCCTCTGGCTCTTCAGCTGCAGTGCCCACAGTGATGAGAAATCAGTCAGGACACCTTCACAAAAAAGCAAGGCCAGGTCTTTGTCTCCCTTACACAGGTCCAAGTATGGCCCATTTTTACAGAATTTGGGAGACACACATGTACCAATGCTGCAAATGTGCCTACAAGAAAGTAGCAGAGGAGAGGGACTGCCCTTCCCCTAGCAGGGCATTGGCCAGGCAGCCTTCCATCAGTTAGCAGCTGGCCACTACACCCAGCTATGGCAACCACAGCTTGAGAAGTGTAGGCACATGAAGAGAGGATTGACAAGAAAAGCCACAAATGTGATCAGAGAACTTGTGGAGTTCACCTTGTTGCTGAAGTAGTTTGCTTTATTCTGTGTCTTAAACAACCAATTGAGATACTTGATGAGTCTGGTTGAAATATAGGCTGCAAATGCTGGGTGAGAGACATTTTGCCACACTGACATTAATGGTATTGCAAGAACCAGCAGCCAGCAGCAGAAGCTGGAAAAATTCAGCTCCACAATAGAGCAAAGATGCATGTCAATACAGAGATTTAGGGTATAGGTTAGATTTTTAAAACATGCACTTTTAATGCAACCTCACAGAGACGTTTTTGTTTTCATGACATCTGCATAGTTGTTATTTCTAACTACCAAAAAATCCAAATTTTAACCTCCTCTTTAGGCAGTAAGAAGTCTCAACCCACTCCTGTCTCTTCAGTCCACTTCCTTTTTATGACCTGGCTTTAGGATACCTTCTATTATCTCAACACTCTCACAATGCTTGAGCTTTAACCTAATTATGTTAATCAGAGCTTAAGGGTTTCAATTAGCTACTTACAGAGTCAGGAAAAAAAATCCCTGCTGGTTTTGTTTATTTGTTTTCTCATCTTCCTCTGAAGCACCAATGGTTGGCAACATCTGGAAAAAAAAAAATAGAGCACTTAGGCCACTACTCTGAAGAAAATTTGTGTCATTGATGTGTCTGCTCACATACTGAAGTGAGACAGCACTGGCTCTCCTTGTCATGGTGACCAAGCATGAGATTCATTTATTATATTTCTTGGCTTTCTGGTGCAGCAAAAGATATGGTTTATCTATTGGAATCATCTTATTTAAGTTATCTGGTCATTTCCTTATCATTAGTCATAAATTAGACTCATCTCTTCACTATCTTTCACACCTTTTGAAAACTGAACTATCTGGCTTAGCCAGAAAAAGTCTCTGGGCTTGACTGAAGGAAGCTGAGAGACCTGGATATCTTTTCAACACATAGGTCAAACAATAGGAGTTAATTGTTCCTGCTGGCCCTAAACTCAGTGTGTGCCTCTAACTTTCCTCCTTGTCTATACCAATGGAGCCCCTTCATGCCTCTCTCTGTAAAGCAAAGCTTCCAGCCCTCCATTTATTCTTACAGCTTTTACCTAAATCTTTGCAGCTTTTTAGCAGCCCTGCACAGTATCCTTTTAGTGATTTCCCTACTACCAGTCGCTGCAAGTTAATGTCTTTGCTGGTAGTTTACAGTCTAAGTGCTACTGAGGAAAAAAAAACCCAACACCCATTAAACATTTTCTGGCTGGCAGATGCCATGAGGGGGCAGGTTTATACAGCCTTCAGCAGGGAGACACACAGTTCATTATCCACCCCAAGCCAGTGCTCAAAGATACCGGCGTGGAGAAACACAAAACTGGAATGGAAAACCCAGGAAGAAGCTCAGAGTAAAACCCTACCCGACTGGAAGAGACTCCCCAAGGAGAAAGCAGGGACCACGGGGTGCTCAGCACAGAGGGAGGAACTTGCTGTTTATGTAGTGACAAAAGCAGTAGGTCTGGTAAGCAATTGCATCATGGTTGGTAAGACATCATATAAAAGGGACCAGAACCAAGTGGTTTGGGGGAAGAAGTTCTGCTACCAGAAAGAATATGACCCCTTCATGGTGCTTTGGTTCTCCAACATGCTTTGGTTCTAGTGTTCACAGAGACCCAACTCCGGTGACTAATTTCACCTTCTGCATAGAGCCTGCTGTGCTGGAAATACATTCCATACATTTTGATGCTTGCAATATTGCACAACCATAAACCAACATCTGTGTAGAATGATAAAGGAGCAGCAGAAGGCAGCAGTGCCTGCCAGCAGGCAGGAGAGCATGGCACTGCCCACAGGACACAGGGCGTGCAGAATCTCCCCACCCGAAGCCATACCCACAGATACATTTATTCTGTAGCTTTGGCCAGACAAACTTCTCTCTTTGTCTTTCACCTGCATCTGCCTGAGGCACTTCACATCAAGGAACAATGGGTTACTCCAGTACCACTACAGCTATTGTGCTAAGTAAGAAAGTTTCAGGTAGAGCCTTTATTTCCTCCTCCCCTCTCCCTGCCTCATCCTTGCTGCCGGCGTGCCAGCATGGGAGGAGAAGGGAGCCTGGTGCTTCTGCTGCTGCCTACTGCAGAGAGCAAAGAGGAGGGAAAGGTGGGACAGTCTGCACTGAGTTTGTGCATCTGTGTAACATCAGGCACCGAATCAATGGGAGTGTGCCCCATGGCTGTAAACATGGCTCTGTGAACCTCCTCGAGCGGAGCGTGGCCATGCCCTGCAGCACTTCACATCTCCATGTCATTCCACTGTTAAAGAAACTCCTCAGAATTACCTTGGTGTCTGCCTGTGCTCCAGCCCAGCACCGTGCTTGCTGAGCACCTCCACTGGTGTATGCCACACAAAAAAGCAGGTCCAGAGCCACAGAGAGCAGGGACTTAAACATCCTGACCGAGTGACTGCACTCGCATGGGGCAACCCCATCAGAGAGGGCTCATGGTAATCAAACTCGTCAAGATCTTTTCAGACTAATTCCATTTAACAGATACAGTCTTTCTTGATGATTAATGTCATCTGAATAGCCTCCTATAGCAATGGCAAAATACTATCATAAAGGACTTATTTTATTAAACATACCACTTTGCAGTTAAAACTTTCAGCAGAACACGACATGCCTTCTCTTTCCCCTTCCTCCACAAGAAAAGGAGTATTCTGGCAGACAGGATACCTTTTTCCATCTGTTTTCCCTTTCCAGTGATTACTAAAGCCAAAGAAATAGTCTTTCTGTGTGACTTCAGAGCACTAATAAAGGTAATAAAGCATTGGAGAAGGTTTAGTTATCCAACAACAATTCAATGATCTTCACGCCTGAATTCTTTCTAACCACTGCAAAACCTGCCCCCCCAGTAGCTCTCGAGGGGTAAATTTGAGGACACTACTGCTTGTATGTACATTGATAAAAATGCACCATGACATACACAGACTGTTAGCTGAAAAGTTAACGTCTTCTCTTGGAAGTTAATTATATATAGACAAAAGTAACGGGTCACTGTTTGTTATAGCACAGGAGGTATGCCGGTGCAATGTAAATCACAGGAGCAAAGGCTTAGAAGTTTCTTTCCAACCAGACATCCCTAATTGTACTCTGAGCTAATATTGCAAAGTACACCAGGATCAGAAAATTCAGCAGTCTGCTTTTTTGGGTGTGCCACTTTATTTTAGAAACTTGGTTTCCTCAAAAAAAGAAAACCATCATTCCTAACAGATAAATAATAGAAAAGGAGACTGTAGAATAACACAATTACCCCCTTCTTGAAAGGGAAATTACAAAGCATTTTGTGGGGGTCTGTGATGAATAAGTTGGTTGTGTGACTCTTCTTTCCCCATGTTTTCACCTTTTAATTACATGAAATTATAATAGTATAAGTCAAGACACCCAACCTGGGCTGGTTTGCACCAGCTTAAATTTCAGTAGTTTTGTAGTCTTACATTCTTCCATGAGCAAGTGGAATTTTATTGAAGGTAGCTTAATTCAAAATAAACAAAGTAATCTGACTTATGTATTTAAAGATAAATACTATCTTAACAAGAATCTCTGGTTCATGAAAACTCCAGTCTGCCTACACATGTAAGCCACAAGAGGATCTATACATTTGCTGTAAGAACTATATAATTAATTTGTAACAAACTACTATACAAATAATTTGTGCCAAACCCCTAAATTCAGCAGTAACAGGTTTTTAAAAGCCCACATGCCAGGCAGAAGAAGCACCAAGCTCTCCATCATCTACTAGCTGGACTCTTTTTTATTTGCAAACAGATCTAGGCTGTGCATCACAGAGTAAGAAAGGTTTGCATGTCACTCTCTGGGTGTTTCACCCTCTAAGTTTTTCAGCTATTGAAAAGAAAACAGAGGGCTGCCTCACAAGGGCAGAATGAAGAATAAAATCATGCTTGTGTAGACTGCTGGATTCTTGTTGAAACAAACCCTGCAGTCCTGGGCCCTGTCCCAGACACAAGTCTCAGGAAGAGCTTTTCTGGAAGGAATCCTCCTGAACAGCTGCTCTCTGTGCTGGTTTTGGCTGGGGTAGAGTTAATTTTCTTCCTGGTAGATGGTGTGATGCTGTGTGTTGGATTTAGGATGAGAATAATGTTGGTAACATACTGATGTTTTAATCACTGCTGAGCAGTGTTTACACAGTCAAGGACTTTTCTGCCCCTCACCCCACCCACAAGCAGGCTGGGGGTGCACAAGAAGCTGGGAGAGCTGACCCCAGCTGACCAAAGGGATACTCCAGAGCATATGATGTCATGCTCAGCCCATAAAGCTGGAGGGAGAAGAGAGAAGTGGAGGATGTTTGGAGTGATGGCATTTGCCATCCCAAGTCACCATTATGTGTGACAGAGCCCTGCTCTCCTGGAGGTGGCTGGATGGTGGGAAGTGGTGAATGAACTCCTTGTTTTGCTTTGTCTGTGTGTGAGGCTTTTGCTTTATCTGCCTTTAACCTTAAACAGTCTGTATCTCAACCCACAAGTTTTCTCACTTCTACTCCTCCAATTCTCTCCCCAGTTCCACTGCAGGGGAGCGAGTGAGCGGCTGGGGGGCTGAGGTGCAGGCCTGGGGTTAAACCACAATGCTGTCCCTGGCAGATGTGCTAGTGCCAGCACAGACCCAGAGAAGCAGTTTCCATAGTGACTGCAAACTTTGCCTGCATTCTCCTTCCTCCTGTGCCAATAAGCCCTCCCTGAACTGCTCCGTGTCAGTGCAACCTGCACACAAGACTTTTACAAGCAGCAGCCTGTGGTTACAGGCACAGGAGCTGAAGTGACACCTCTGATACACTGTGACTGTTTCTAGTCTCCTCATGGAAGAAAAAAAAATATTTCCTTTCATCTTTCTCAATCTCCTGCTGTTTTAAGTCATACTATTACTTGCTTATTAATTGTTTCAGACTTGCAATGACACCCAACACTTTCAGAAGCTGCAAAATAAGGTGACATTAATGTTAAGTGGCATGAACAGCAGTGACAGAAAAATGTGTTGAAAATCTAAATAGTTTTGTGCATTTAGATAACAACATTGCAGTTAATCAAAAAGCTGTTACTGCACCATCCTGCAAGCAACAGCAAGACAGGGTGGTGTCCATTGCCATCCAAAAAGCTTGATCTTTAAACTCTGCTACCTCCCTCCTCTTTATCCTCAATCTCCCTTTCCTTTCTTCCCTTCTGCTTTAATGTATAGCCGTGTGGTTAGCTGTGTGCTGTCCCAAAGGCACGTACTGAATGAGTCCAGGCAGGGCCATGCCCAAGGACAGGGCTGCCCGAGGTGAGGGATGATCTGCAGGCAGTGTGCTCACCCTGGGGCACAGCACAGGGTGTGCAAGGTGGGGGAAGAACCACAGCAAGTGGTGCTGGGAGATGGCAAAACACAGGCATGGTAAGAGAACAGTGGGGATGATACATCTGCATTTCACAGAACAATATAATCTGAAACTGGAAATACCTTTGAGATTGCCTAATCTGTTTGAATTGACAGGAAACGTCGTGTGCTCTGCCTTGGCCACGGCACGGGCTGTGCGAGGTGAGGGGTGATCTGCAGGCAGTGTGCTCACCCTGGGGCACAGCACAGGGTGTGCAAGGTGGGGGATGATCTGCAGGCAGTGTGCTCACCCTGGGGCACAGCACAGGGTGTGCAAGGTGGGGGGTGATCTGCAGGCAGTGTGCTCACCCTGGGGCACAGCACAGGGCTGTGCAAGGTGGGGGATGATCTGCAGGCAGTGTGCTCACCCTGGGGCACAGCACAGGGCTGCCCGAGCAGAGCCAGAACCACAGCAAGTGGTGCTGGGAGATGGCAAAACACAGGCATGGTAAGAGAACAGTGGGGATGATACATCTGCATTTCACAGAACAATATAATCTGAAACTGGAAATACCTTTGAGATTGCCTAATCTGTTTGAATTGACAGGAAACGTGGATGGCTTCCTAGCACTTGAGTGCCTGAGGACAATCTGTAGGTTTACTCCTCAGCTCTGTTTTGGAGAAAATCCTGGTGTCATATCATTGTGGTCCTGCTGCTCTGTGTTTGGTATACAACTGTCTTAAGACAACAGATTTATGATGTGTGGGTTTCACAGAATGGCTTAATTTTTACATTTTGGGAGGCTTTAAGCAGGAAATAGATGTCCTGATTCTGGACATCTGAGGCATGAAGTATGGAAAATCAAGAACTTCAGCTTTTGCCAGGGTACATACGAGGGAGGTGATATGCAGGGCTAATTACTGCAGCCAGCAGCATCCCAAGAGCTGCTGGTGTTTGAAAGGAAAAGTAGCTGCTCACAGTGCCAACATCTCCTCCAAACCCCACACTCAGTGCCAAACACAAAGGGGCCTCTCCTAGTTACATCTAAATCACTGCTGGAGGTTGGTCTGAGGAACAGCATCCTCTCAAACGTATCTGCTTCCTGGAGTCCACCAGTGATGGACAATCTGTGTGCCAAAACACCCCCACGACTGCCCATGGAAAGCCAGCTGGGAGCTTCAGGGGAGCAATTCAATGGCTCTGGGAGGTTTCTATGTGTTGTACTTGAGAGTTCACTTCCACTGCAGCTCCCTCCCTGGGCAGATCACCAATCTGACTTTGACAGCCACTAAAGTGCATTTAGGAAGAGGATATCCAGTGTCATTGGAAGTCACCTACGTTAGGAAGAAGCTGAGAAAAGTGTTTGTAGCCATGGACCATAAACACCTCGACTTCCTTTAATCATAGAATCCTTTAGGTTGGAAGAGACCTTTAAGATCATCTTAAATCCTGCTTCCAATGTCTAGCTCAGGTGCAGCTGTTTGCACTTGAAAACTGGAAAGTTTTGATACAAGTTGGGAAATCACCCAGTGGCAGCAAAAGGGGAAGAAAAATCTGAACAGATTTTAGATGGTAGAATAACTTGGAGCTATGCTCTGTGGCTCTAAAAGAAAAACCCAACTGCAATCTTAGAGTGTAAGCTAAAGTATTCTCCAGAGCAGCAGAGAAAAATTAATGCTTTTGTGAAAGCTTTTTGAAAACCTCTTTCATGCCAGACCTTATTCGCCTTCCAGAAACATTTTTTCCACCTGAAACAGGTGCATGGAGAGACTGTGAAGACAAAGGGGAATAAAAAGCCTGTCTTGCACAAGAGACTACAAGTGCTTAAGTTTTTTCACCTAACAAAATGAAGGCTAAGCAGAGATACTATTGCAGTCTATAAAATATAACAGGAGGCAAATATTAAGGAAAGAGGACAGGTCAGTGCTGACACAAAGCATTATGACTGTAAATTTGCTATGCATTTTAGACTGGAAATAGTAAGATTCAGTACAAAGCCAAGTACAAAACAGAGAATGTGTCTTGACTGATCTAGGCAATATTTTTTGCCTTAAATGAAAAGATGGTAGCAAGCTCTGTGAAGCTTCCCGTGCTATCAGGTTTTTTATTGCCTTGCTGCTATACAGGCTTTTCCTTTGCAGCCTGTGATGCCTTTTTCTTCAAAAGGCAGATTTCGGCCCTTTATATCTGCATTTAGCGTAAAGCTGCTGAATGAAATATGTTCACTTGAAATTAAATTCAGGTTAGAAACCAGTTACCTTGCTCAAGACTGGGTTTCATGAAGGATTTGTACCTAGGAATTACCATCCTAGCAACAGGTCTGAACCTGTAACCCTTCGTGTAGCAAGGCACCTCAGCCTGCAGTCCAGGGGAGTGGGAGTCCTCTTGAGTTCATCCTTTAGCTGAGCAAAGGCACGTTTTGATCTGCAGTCTAGTGCTACTTTGTTCAAATGTCACCCCTCTGGTACCTCGTTTCTTCAGAGCATCTCTTCTTTTACTTTTTTATTGTTATTGGAAAGTGGTAAGCTACAAAACAAATATATCACCAGTGTGGGGAGGAAGCCATTTACTTGTAGCCTCCACAGCAAACCAATATTGTTCCAAGCTTTGGCTCAGCTGCCATCTCCTGTGTTGGCGGACGTTAATGGCAAAGCCAAGGATAAATTAATCAGTGGAGCTATTTTACCAATTCATCACGTACCAATTTATCCAATTTCATTAAAGATTTACTGACTCACTTAGGGACTTTCTTTTTTACAATCGTGCTATAAAAGGCCAAATCAAAAAGATTAATTTACAGAGACATTTACAAATTTTCCAGTCCTGTATTGATAAAAAACAGAAAAAAGTCCCAGGCTGGATTCAATGGCAAAGGAGGAGAACCAGAGTCAGGAGCTGGATTCTGGAACTGGATTCAGAAACACATAGCTTGGGGTCAAAGGCAGGATGGACGGAGTCCTCCTCGGGTGCTGGCCATTGAAGAAGAGGCTTGACCCTCATGAGCCCTCAGCTCTGTACTGGTTATGATGGATATGTGATGGAATCCCTCCCTGGCCAGTTCAGGGTCACCTGTCCTGGCTGCTCCTCCCTGCAGGTGCCACCTCTTACTGCACCCCAGTGTGCTGCACAAGATTTAACAGTGACCTTGGTCTCTGTAGGAGCAGGTACAAGCAGGAGCCTTTCTGCACACCCCAGTGCTTGGTAGTGACTCTAAACATTGAGCATTATCAGTGCCAGAGACTGCAAAAATACACCGTGAGCTTCAGAAAATGCAGTTAGTTAGACAAGACCGAGCAGAAAACTAAAATCACTGAATGCTGAATTGGTTCTGTTCTAGCACAAACCAGGACAAGAGAGATGGAAAACACCCAGAGGATAACAACCTCCCCATTTCTGTGGCTGAAAAGTCCTTCCTTGTCCTCAGACAGTCTGCTAGTTCACATATATAACAGCCTTTAACAACACAAAACACCGTTTTATTTTAAGACCAAGTGGAGGTTCTGACACCACAGGGCTCCAGGAGTGAGCCCTGGAGTGTACCCCTCTGAAACACATCTCTGCCCAGGGCACAGGCAGGAACTGCCAGAGGGCACAGGGGGCATGGGTGTCACTGCAAACTGCAGGAGTGTTACATTGCAGCACACTCGCACTCAGCAGCCTGGAAAAAGATGTATTTCACAGAGCCCAGCACGGTGGGGCTGGAAGGGACCTCTGGAGATCACCTCCTCCTACTCCCTCCTCCAGCAGCTCACCCCCAGCAGGGTGCCCAGGGTCACAGCCAGGGGGGCTTAGGATCTCTCCAGAGCAGGAGACTCCACAGCCTCTTTGGGCAGCTGCTCCAGGGCTCCGTTACCCTTGGAGGAAATAAATTTCTGCTCCTGCTCAGGTGGAACCTCCTGGGTTCCAGTTGGTGCCTGTTGCCCGTTTTCCTGTCCCCGGGCACCACTGACAAAGAGTGTGGCCCCAGCCTCTTGCCCCCCAGGGGCCCCCTTGGTATTACTGAGCACTGATCAGATCCTCTCTGAGGCTTCTCTTCTCCAGCTCAGCAGCCCCAGGGCTCTCAGCCTGTCCTGGCACAGAGATGCTCCAGCCCCTCAGCACCTCTGTAGTCCTCAGGTGTAGTTTATGTCACACAATAACACTGAACAATTCCTTTTAAATGTAAATTTCCTTCTGTATGCAGCCTCACACTTTCAAAAGTTATTTTAGATATTTATTACCATGATTGTTGTTATTTAAACTTGCAAACAGACAAGCAAAACCAGTCATTGTGAATTCCCACATACATGCCAAAACTGCAGATTTTGCCAGTGCTGGATATCGTACCAGTAACACCTACCTTGCCCACCACTGGATCTTTTCTGGAAAGGTCAGTTTTCATGCAGAAAGGCAGAATATCTGGTAGGATGAATAAAGACAAGATATGTTTATGATATTGTCACACTCAACACTTTTTCTCTGAAAATCCCTAGGAACATGAAGATGTAAATAGAAGCAAGAAATTCTATGACCTGTTCTTGGAATGAGATTCTTAACTAGGATATTTGCCACCACATTGAAGAATAATGGTTAAACAAAAGTGTTTGCAAAGTCAACAGCTAAAGGATGTCGAGAGTTTACAATATAATTCTGAAAAGCTGTGAGGTATTTGTGAAATGTTCTTTAAAATTTATATGTATCTGCTCTGTGTCCTCAGCAGGCTGAAGAGTAAGAAGAGGACACAAATAGCTTAAAGGAAGACTTATGGTCCTCTAAAAGGTGAGACAGAAGTCCTTTATTTATTCCTCAGAAAAAAACCCTTGTGACACTAACAAGCACCAGTTGAGACAACACGATCTGAGCAGTAAAGAACGTGACTGGACAGGATTTGGTCTGGTCTCCTCACTGCCCTGGGGCCCTGGCTCCCCGCTGGCCGGACACTGGGGGTGCCAGGCAGGCTGCAGGATCTCACGGGGCTCAGCTGGGCGTGCACTCGCCTTCACCAGGGCAGAGGGAACCAGGTCCTTGGGGCAGCCCCAGAGTTTCCTCCCACTCTTTCAAGGAATGAGAGGTTTTCCATAAGCTAGCAAAGGGGATTTAGTTCACTGTGCTGTGTGGCTGTTCTCACCCACTCCACGCTGCCTCTGCCAGCTGCTTTGACCCAGCCGGCCACTGTCGCCCCGAGGAGAGAGCTGCACACATCCTCCTTGTCCCCAGCAAGGGTGCACCAACCTTGATGTGGAGAGAACACCTTCACAGCTGGCTGCAATGACTCCTTTACTCCTCATCCTCACTTCAGAGTCTCTAAATGTGGGATATCTGTAACTGTGTCTATGTCACATACACTTTGCACTGGAAATAAGGCTGAAAGCACTCAGTTATTTCACATAAATCTCTATGTTTCACCATCACATCTCAGATTAAGATTTATGAGTGGAGCCAAACAGAACAGACTTCTCACTGAAATATATTAATTTATGTGAGGGAAAGAAATGACATAAGATTACTATTAATATATTACATTGATGTATAGACAGTGCCTAAAATATGAGAAAACTGAGTTCCCTTGTATAAATAAGGGGGAAAAATATGTTGCAGTCTTTGCCTCCCCCCTCAAAAAAAAAAAAAACAACTAAAAAATTTGGAAGTAAAGGATTCCAAGGATAGCATAAGAAGCTTAGTGTTGTATATGTTCAACCTGATCTCAGTATGGAAGTGTTTTGGGATAGTGATGAACTATTCACATCATACAGGTACAGATTTTCGTTTCCCAGAGGAGTAAAGGTGTAGGATGTTTTGTTGTGTGTACCTTACTCCAGTTTCTACAGGAGATCATTAGTTCTGCATAAACTTTATTATAGTTGCACCTGAAGCTCTTTAAAATCTTTCATGCTTGAAAGATAGAGTTGGATGGGCCTGGAAACTTAAACCTTTTTATATGTCTCCCTAAGGCCTCTAACTCTTCTTAAACCAAGACTTTCTTTCCATTATTTTCAAGCCACTCAAACTTCATTTTCCCACTTATCACTTCAATCTCAAGAAATATCATGTATTTGTCTTTTGTTCTTCCCCACTCAGAGATAGGTAGAGAGCCCTTGGGACTTACAGGATCATTATGTTTCCTTTGGCTTGGAGAAGGATTTCATGAAAACCTTTGATTTCTGCCTGGGAAGGTAGGAAGCAATGTTCTTCACCACAAAGATTTAATTTGCAGTATTGTGGTCATCCTTCACAGCACAAGCTTTATCACTACACCTTGTGACCAGAGGTACTTTCTGCCTGTTGTTTAAAGGTCTCCAGCCTTTTTTTCCTCACTGAACAAGCTCCACCTCAGAAAAGTGATCTGCTAAAACAAACATCTTGTTTCCCTGCTTTTAAAACCTACTTTTTTTCACCAAAAGTGTACGTAGGGCACTGATTGCTGCTAAATCCCTTTCAAGTAACTTAATTTTTGTCACATATCCTTAAACAAACCCTGCAGCAATGCAGTTAAATTGTACAGAGTAATTTGGACAAATTCACTAGCAATTCCAAGCATTAAGATAGATTTATGTCTGGACTGCCACAAATCACCTGGTGCATACCTATAAATTTAGGTGATTTTCATTTTCACAATGTCATAGGAAAGAGCCAGTTTAATGAGAGAGGGAACTTGGGAATTTACCCACTGGAGTCTGGTATAACCCATGAAATTTTACCCCCTCACCACTCCATGCCTGTCTTTTTCAAATGCTTGCCCTCGTGATTTTTCTTGTTGAATTTGATATATATAAAAATTAAAAATCTTATCTACATTTTCAAGCACACAATCTTTATTTTTCTCAATTATTTCAAACTTTTAATGTGTGTGGAATGAAACACAAGCCTTCCAGTGTCAGGCCTCTGGCACCAGAAAATGCTGAGCTGCATGAGGCAGGCTGGTGCTGTTAACAGCTGGAGTTATTGACTCAGGAAAGGCTCTGGACCAATTCACACCGACATAAAATCCTGCCTGCACTTATTAAAATGTTCATTTGTTGTTTAATGATAGATTTAAATCATAATTTATCTGGTATAATATCTCATTAAAAATTTAAGAAATACATGCATGCCCATTAATTTATACATTATCAGAGATAAAATGTAAGGAGATAAATTCAGGTCAATGCATGTGGGTATAGAGCTTAATCATACTAATGTCCCTCCATCCAGACCCAGTGCTCTGCCTGCCAGAAGCTCTGAGTCTAAAATAGGAACCAATCCAAAGATCGCAGGGAAATATTCCTTCTTAAATGTCTTCATCAAAATACTCCTGATGCCTTTAAACTGGGCAAAATCAAATCAGTCCTCTGGAGGACTTGAAAGTGTTTTTTCTCAGACAGAACTAGAGATATAGCACTCTGCAAATAGAAACCATTCTCTCCAGGAGGTTTCTGCTGAGAGACTTCTCTGCCATGGCGAGTCCCCATCTGTTAGGCTAGTAAAGGTGGAGAGGTAGTCAAGAAACTGTGGTGGATCTGCTGGCAAGTTACCTGGGGGTGTCCAGAATCCTGTGATTAACAGTGCTGAATGCATTTCTGCAAAAGCTGAGAGAAAGGAAGAGGACGGCAAGGTGCACAGTTTGCCATTGACTTGACAGTCCTTAACCAGGGATTAGGACAAGAATAAAGCCAGAAGAACTGAAGGTTTCAGCCCAGGTGGGTGAGGAAAATGAAATTCAGGTTCAAAGGAAATGAATGTGTGTGAGTAACTAACGCCCTCTGCTCCAGCACTTGCCTGGGAACTCAAGAGTGTTGCTGAGTGAAAGCGTCTGGAGCCAGCAGGAAGCAGGAGATGGTGCCTGTGACCACTCAGGGTGTCATATTCCAGAACAACCTGGGTTTGTATCCCCAGCATAAATAATCCCACAGCAGCACTCCTGTGTCTGCTCCCTAACCTAAAAATTGTGAAAGTCAATATAGCAACCAGTTTGAGAAGAACTTTGCTGCTTGACATTCCTGTGATACCCTTAGTTTTCTGCTCAGGTTTGCACACAGTGACACCAAGGCTCCAGCTGCCCATCACAGCTCTGCAGGCATCAGGGGGGCTGGGCTGCCTGGTCCCTGCTGCCGTCCCCCTGGCAGCACACTGGGCAGCTCACGAGCAGGGACTGGGGCTGTGTTCCCCTTGGGTACCTGGCAATCACACATTTGCTCATTAATGCCACAGAAACTGCCCCACCAAAAGCTAATAAACCACCAGGGTAACTGATCTATTCTATGTCCATCCTGCTGTATCATCCTCTTCCTCTTTGTTGCTTGGGTCTGTGTCTTATATATACATCTGTATCTTGCCTATAGGAACACGTTTTGGAGAAAGTTCCTGCTGTGAAAGGGAGCTGATGCAGAGCACCACCACAGCCTGGTTCTGTTTTGCAGCCCGGGAGGGCACGACGCAGCAGTGAGTGTTTCCCTGCCCGTGATTTGGGGTGGCTGTGTCTGACACAGGTTCAGTTCATCTTGACCTGACAAACATGGATCTTAATCTTATCTCACGGATACACCTATCACAGAAGCAGCATGGCAGTAACCTGTATTATGAAATTCATGAAGCAGCATGAACTGCATAATGAACTGGATTATGCAATCACAGAACAGCACAATCCGATTCAACACCTTCAGCAGCAGCCTCAGCCATACCTGCACTAACATCACAGCCTATTGCTGCTTAAGACATAACTGTAGAGGGCAGAAAAAACGTGATTTGACAAGGTAAACAATGTTACCCAGTACACTCTATTTCTTCTACTCTATTTTTCTTTTATTCTTCGTATTTTTAATTCTTTATTATCCTTTTGTCTTCTTAGGTCACCAGTATCAGAAGGAGCTTGGCTACGTGGTTCACAAATTTACCGTGACTTCAGCTCCAGGAAACTGTTTCAATCAATTTGAACATTTAATTACTGCTTTGTTCACTTCTGACATGGTATTGCTTTTACCTAAATATCTTGGAGAATAGCAAAAAAAATACAGGAGCAAAGAAAATGGAGTTTGAGAGATTTTTAAAGGCTAGACTGTATTTTTGAAGTCTTGATAATGAGAGGAACGAAAAGTACTCTGTTCACTTTTAGGAAGCCCTTTTTCTTTGATAAAGCTAAGTCTCCCATTGGAACTCCATTGCCTGTATTCAAAAGGAGGAATAAAACAGATACTTTGGAAACCACAAAAGAATGTAAGCTAGAGTGTCAGAACTCTGAACTTCTGCCCATTTCCAGGAGGGAAGCTTCTTCATAAAGCTTTATACCTGTTTATTTGTATATCTGTGGGTTTGTCATGCTGCATCTCTCAGAGGTAGACAGCTTCACAGAATGAATCTTTTTTCCCTCCTGGCATCATTTGTGGAATCAGCCGTTAGAAGTAATCCAGCAGCAGAAAGCTTGATTCATACCAGGTTCTTGATATTTACACGATAGTTCTGGTTTGCTATACATATTCTCCAGTCCCTGTTACTTTAGGGATCATCAAAACTCTCAGTGCTGTTTAGTGCCTACTTTTGCATTTGTACTTCTGTCTTGGTGAGAAGATATACTGAGAGAGAAGAAAGAAGAAAAACAGAAAGAGCTCTGTCATTTGTCTAGACAGCTCAACAGTGCACTCCGAGACGAACGATTAGAGTGAAATGAAGCTGTCTTATCAAATGAGTTTTTATCCATCTTTCAGCTAGTTCCAAAAGCTAAATATGAACCCTGGTGCTCAGGGACTCTGTGATTTGTGACTCTTGAGTCCATAAGCCAACAAATGAATTGAAATATAAATACCGAGAATCACAGGAGTCACTTTAGCCATTAGAAAAAGAACATTTTTGCTACCATTCACAGCAGAAAAAGCTTGACTTCTGATCCTGCTCCAGCTAATACCTCTGGTACCTTTAGGGGAACATAAGCCGAGTGAGACCCTTGGAGAAATGGGAGGTGTTGCCTCTAAATGCAATCTTCTTTAATTCTTTTGCTCCTCTGTTTCTTTCTTATTTTTTTAATCAAGATATTCCTAACTCAGCTGCCCCTGATGACTATTACTGCTGTGGTAGTATTACAAAAAACACAGAGGTCCCCAAGCATTCAGATCTATGCTGATCAAAGCCAAATCATTAAACTCCACTCCCTAAAAGAACCTCAAAAACAAAGCAAAAAAACCCAGCAGGGCCAATTTATGGAGTGCTTGTGTTGGGTGTGCTAGCAAGATTCTTGGCTCTGTGAGGGAATTGTCCCTTCCTGCAGTAATTAGGTCCCAGGTCGGTTCGCCCGGGAAGAATGGATGGTGTTATTACCACCTGGAAGACAGCAAAGCCCTACACAATGGACACATTCCTCTAACAAACGAGGAGCCTTGTGATTTTCTGCATGGAGCTGCTGAGGAGAACTTCTATTGTTGGCACTACAAGTGCATTCTACCTTTGGAATTGATGGGATCTAACACCTCACCCTCATCAGGAGGATCTGTGATGCTGGGTGCTGATTTTTCACTGCAGAAGCAATGCCTTTCCTTCAGAACAGACAAGTGTTAGGTAGCACAGAAAAAGCATGAAAGACTTATTGGAAAGACTCTTTAGATGGTGATGGCTCTTCACAACTAGCTTCAGTACACCGATTGTTTAGATCTCAAAGGAGCAGAGGCCTCATCCCTGTGGCTGTGATGCATGCTTCAGATGGAGGAGAGAGGTTAGATGTGCCCTTCTGCCTACCATTCCTCTTGACTAGCTCAAGACAGCCCCTAATCAGTAGGTACATTGCACTTCAGGGACACCTAACTCTTGAGAAGGAGGCTGAGGGCTTCCCATGTGTGCTCTGAGTCACCCCCCTTCCCCAGGCTGGAGGTGCCCAAGTACATGTTCTGGTGATGAGCAGAGAGAGTAGCAACTTAGTCTGTGAAAGTGAGGCTCCTTTTTTTCATGTTTGTCTCAAAAAAGGTTTCAGGACTAGGGAACAATTTACATTTCTAGTGTGGATTCACATCATGCCTCTTTAGACAGCTTACTCTAGTGACTAAGACTCCCTTTGTGTGAAAGGAGTGGAGGAGATGTCCCCATGGAGCAGGCTGGATCCCCCAGCCCTCCTGGCCGTAGCAGAGCTCCAGAAGGGCTGCCCTCCTCCCAGGCAGACACCCTGGGCACTGGAGGCAGAAAGGGCTCTGTCATTCTAATTAGGGTGGGAAAGAGCTTCAAGTCTGCCACAGTCTAGGGGCCACCCCCAGACCAGTAACAGGTGCTCTCTGTTAACACCTCCCCTCTCCCCCCAGAAAAGGAAGAGAAAGGGAGGAAGGAGAGAGACTTATCAATTAGAAAAGTAAACTGCTTTAATACTACTAATAGTAAAAATAATATTAAAGTGAAATATTTAGAAATAGATACAAAACCAGTACCAAACCTCCCTCCCCCCTGATGGCAATACATCATCCCTGATGCTGGGGAGCAGCCCCTGGGGAAAAGTCCCAGGCTGGACTCAGCCACGGATGGCAACTGGGTCCAGGAGCTGGATTCTGGAACCAGGTCCAGGAACAGCCAGCTCAGGATCTAGGGCAGAATGGATGAAGTCCTCCTCGGAATCTGGACCCTGCAGGAGCAGCCCAGGAAGGTGGTGGTGGAAGGGCTGGACCCTCGTGATCCTTTGGCTTTTACTGGACATGGCAGATATGGGATGGAATACCCCACTGGTGAATTTTAGGGTCACCTATCCTGGCTGCTGACCCCTGCAGGTGTGGCTGTACTTTCTGCCACCCCCCATGTGGTACACAAGCTTTAGCAGTGACCTTGCTCTGCACCCCAGTCCCTGGCAGTGACTCTGCACATGGAGTGTAACGACTGCTAAGAGCAGGCAGCCTGTGGAAACCTGCTGCCAGCTTCAGACAGTGCAGGTAATTAGAAGAGCTTAGATGAAAAGTAAAATCTTTGAACAGAATCAGCTCTGTTCTACCCCAAACCAGGACAAAGTCCAGCTGTTAACCCAGCACTGCCAAGTCACCTCAGCACCACATCTACACTCTTCGAGTGCAACCGTCCATTGAGTGGTCCCTCCATTAAATCTGTGTCTCCAATTTAGAGACAAGGGTGTTGTGCAAAGCATTTGAGACAGTCCCACACAAGTTCAGGTAGGTGACATCTGCTCTTCCCGTGTCCACCAATTCTGTAACCCTGTCATAGAAGGCCACCAGATTTGTCAGGCATGTTCTGCCCTCAGTGAAGCCGTGCTGGCTGTCAGTCACCTCCTTATTTCCCATGTGCCCTCTCACAGCTTACAGGAGGCTCCCTCTCCATGATCTTGCCAGGCACAGAGGAGAGACTGACTGGTCTGTAGTTCCTCAGACCTTCCTTTTCTCCCTTTTTAAAAAGGGGGGTTTTTGTTTCCACTTTTCCAGTTTTTTCCCCAAGCTGCCACAGCTTCTCACATATGGTGGACAGTGGCTGTGTACGACAGGCAGTGGATTCATCCTGCTCCCTGTCCGTTTTCAAGCTCAGGGGGCTGGGTAACTTTTTCCTTGTCGTTTGCCACTGTTCCCCCTGCAGCCAGTAAAGGATAGAGTATTTTCATCCCTCCTTTTGTTGTTAATGTACATATAGAAATTTTTTTTAAATCATCTTTTACTGTAGTTGTTCTTTAATTAGGAAATAATCATCAAACACAAAGCTTTTGTATCAAAGCTGAATATGCCATGCAAATTTTTTGGTCCTCTTAAAGCTGGTGTAGGAAAGGTGATAGTTAAACAGTCTCCTGCAAGCAGCTTTGCCCACTAGGTCTTATTGCTCAGTAAATCCCATTAGGCTACTTTTGACTAATATGGGAGACTCTTAATATGCTGGAACTGAAACAGGACATGACTTTGCAACCTGTTCTAAGAACCCTGTATTGTAGTTCAGCTGCAACAGCTGTATGGAGAGGTTGGGTAACACTTCATCGTTTTGGTCCATGAGGCAGGGAAGCTTCCAGTTTCTATAGATACACACTCCTACCTCCTACACCTCGTGTTCCCCTAAGTGATTAATTATTGGCACAAAAAGGTGCAGTGGTAGGTTGGTTAGGGAACTATTGAATTTTCCTCCTAAGCAGTTCTAAGTACCCAGGAAGAACAGATAAACATGAAAGAACAAACTGGCTTTCACTAAGATGATTTAAATGTGTTTTGGTCAGAGATACACCAAGCAGAGTGCTAAAAATGCCACCAAATTCTCTGTTACCACCAATGAGAACAAAGAAAACCAAGCAAAATCCTCAGGTAAAAGGTTCTTTAGAAACTTTACTTGCGCTGCTATGCTTTTTAGGTGAAGAAGTTTGCAAATAAAATGAAACCAGCCTAAAACCCGTGTGTAAAGCTGTTTCATCCTTTGGAAAGAGGGAACTCTGCCTTACTTGGCTTAGAAGCTTTTGTGGTTTTATTTCCCCTTTCTTCCAGTCTTTTAACTGCTTCACAAGACCTTTTGCATGCTAAGACCCAGAGGAAAAATACACTCCCAGGATTGTGTACCTGGACAAGTCCCTGGTATTAGTTAGATCAGAGGTGCCTTTACTGCCCGAGGAGGAAGAGGAGGAGGAGCAGCAGCACACAGGGACTCACCTGCAGCCTTGGGCACCTCGGTCCTTCCCGTGCACTGCAGAAGCCAAACTGCACAGCTCACAGAACCCACCCTGTCCACCAGCCCACGGCAGAAATCCCTGCAACAAATGCCTGTAACATGCAAACGAGGCCACTCCTGCTGCAGGCACCGCCCTGTAATTACTCAGCTGTTTCTCAAGTGTGATTTATTGAATCAGCAATTTATGGAGTGGCATAACCTAATTTATTCCTGTAGCTTCATTAATGGGTATGGGGTAGGAATATGCTTTCTGTCACTTCCACAACATGTTTGTTAGCACTAGAAGTTGATACGGGTCATTTAACTCACCCCTGCAAATTCCCTTACTGCCTGTGCTGGTCTCAGCAGCTCCTCAACAAGCTTGTCTCTCAAAGGCTTCCTGCAGCATTCCCACTCTTGGGTGGGCCATTCAGCTTAAAGACAAGCTCTGAGAAAACAGCAACAGCTGGTGCTAAACAAAAAGTAAACAATTAGATTAATTAATACTGATACTCAGTAATTAGTGAGGAACCGATTGCATTCCTTGCTATTGTGCCACTGCTGAACACAAAAGAATTGTCTGTATTCTAGAGGCTGAAACAGTACATGCAAAACTCAAAGTACCCGTGCACTGCTCACGACCAGCACTATGCTGAGGATGTGAGCACTGCAGCCAGTCACAGGTAACGTTAGACAAGCACAAAAAGGTGCATAACACACACAGCTTCAGTCCTGTTCTTCTGGGGGCTCTGCACTGCTGAGCACCTCACCTATGGGAATGGCTGGGGGATGCAGAATAAACTGAAAAGCCATGCCCTACAAGCGTACACGAGTTATGAACCACACAATTTCTTCTATTTGTGAGACTGTTCCCTGCTTAGATCCATTCATTACTTCAGTCATCTAGTCTCTGCTCCAGATTTAAATTCCATCACCCCCCCACCCCACCCATTTCTTTATTTACTCCTTATTTCAAATTCTTGGCTTTATAGGTGTGTTTTGTTGATATTATCTTGTTATCATGATGTAGGTCTGGTAAATCTGCCTGTAAACGAAACTCTTCAGGCAAGGTGAGCAGTGCCCTGACAGCATTCTCCCAAGGTATTGATGGCACTTTTACACAGGAAACTCTTCTAAAGGAAGTCTGTGGGTACACCACCAGCTTTCTCTACCCAAAGTTTTGGGAGCAAGAGTCTTCATGTTTGTTTGGAAGGGACAGAACACAATGTATAGGGCATAGCCAGCAGAAGCAAACACACTTCATCACTGTAAAACCTGCACTTACACAACTGCCTTCTGACCAACACATTTCCTTCCCACTTCCCCCATCATTCACTTTTTCATTCCAAGAACTGAGCCTTTGATTTACATGACATGTTATAGCTTAAAAGATTATTCAACTGAAGAAAAGGTGGTGGAATCTGGTCTTAGTTTAACTAAAATATTCATTTCAAATGTATGTTATTTTAAGAAGATATAAAGAAAAGTGACTGTGGCAATTAGACCCTGCCATTACTAATGAAAACATGAAGTTTAAAGAAAAATACGTGAAATCCACACAACTAGGTAACATCCAGCACTTTAGACCTCAGGTCAGGGGAAAGATTGTTTCTTCCTTTCTGGTTGTAGTGGGAAACCCCAGCAGCCTCTGGGCACTGCCACCCCCTTCCCCCATGTTAAGGGAGGATACTCAGGGGGCAAAGAAAACAAAGCCCAGTGGGTTGAGATAAGGACAGTTTAAGAGAACAACCCAAAGAGGAGAGACAACAGTAGTACCAGTGAAATGATACCTAAGGCAAGTGGTAACAGACCCCTTACCTGAGGTGCAGCAGCTCTCCCTGCTCTGGCCATGAGCTGACACCACTCCCCAAAGGCAAACAGCAGCCAGTTCCCAGCCCCTCCCCTCGTGTAGAGGGTGTGACACCAGCATGGCACCACACACCCCCCTGGAGGGTGGGGTTGGTGACCCAGCTGCAGCCCCTGGGGACCATTAACCCTGTCCTGGTCAAACCCAGGGCTCTGGTGTAGTATTTTAAAACCTCTGGCTTTGTGCAGGCAGCAGAAACACCCATTTATTACAGAAGACAAAGGGCTCTTTTCCAAAATGTATTGTTCAATCACCAGCTGAGCTTGGTGCCTGGCGCTGCTGTGGCAGGGGGGCAGCGCCCCAGCCGCTTAGCCACGTGCAGCAGGTGCCAGCACCCTCAGAAGGTCAGGGGGAGGAGGAATGAGGGACAAGGAATTTCCTCAGAAGTGTTTTTCCTTTAGACTTTTCCCTTGATTGGGCTGAATGTGGTCGTCTGGCAACCACAACTGTAGGGACCTTTTCATTGTGTGACCCTTTGTAGTAGCAACAGGGCACTTTTATTGTCAGCAGTGAGGAGGGCGGAGGGGATCAGAAATTGGGAGGTGCTGGGGAAGCTGGGCCACTGGCTAATGGGCCATACAGTCTCAGGGATATATGAAGAGTTGATTTGAGCGTGGAGATGAAAAATAAAATCCCCAAAATGTTCTTAAAAATCTATTTTCCCCTCCATTTCTCCTCCTCCCCTTCACTCCTCTGAGTATTTTCTTCTGTCTTTTCCCAGTGACTAGGAGGGTGTTGGATCAGAGCCAGGCTTCCAAAGAAGCAAATCTCTAGCTCTGGATCTAGATCCCTCCTCTGTCCACACAGCTCACCACCTTCTTACTCGTTCCATGGGTGATGCTTTACCAAACTATGGTGCCAGTGGGGGTGAAAGGGCTGGCCTGACTGAGCATGGTTCAAATGAGAAATGATGCCACCTGAACGTTCACCAGACTGCTTCCTGAAAGCACAGAGGTGCCAGCAGAGCCTTCCCCATCCCCTTCACATGGGCAGGAGAGGGCTGGCAATAAGGCAGGTTGCACTTTGCTCACTCCTTTCTCATTCAGCTCCAGTTCCCTAGACGAGATGATAACGCTGGGCACCAGTGCCAGGCCCTGAGGGACTTGCTTTTGGGTCAAACCAGCCAAAATGGTGCTGAGATCTCCTCCAGCTCCAGCAACCGCTGCTCAGTTAAGCTCCTTCTCCCACCCACCTGTAAAGTGGGATCCTCCAGCAGCCAAAGGTGCAAACACCTGGGCTCTGCTCCAGCACAGCAGGGAGGGGGACACGCCACCGCCTGCAAGGAGGGGGCTGGAGGTGCTGCTTCAGCCTCCTCCTGTAGCTGTGCTTGGGCAGGGGCGCTCCCCCCAGGGGCTGTGGGGACACAGGATGACAGGCCTGGGGCTACCGTTGCTACGTGGGACTATGCATCAGCATCTGCCCATGCTGGCACCCTGCAGCACAGCGGACACCTCGAACTGTGGCATTCCTACAACTCCAACAATACTGCTCCCTGTTGTTATTCTGTTCCTAGTCCTGGCACTGGCTTGCCTTGGGAAAATTACATGATCTTGATGCTTCATTTTCCTCCATCAGGAAGCTAATATAATTCTAGAATTACATTATATTACAGTGCTACAGGGACATAATATGTCAAATCTTGAGGCAGAACACCTGCCTCTGAGCAGAGCAGTGCTGCCTATAGTAAGCTCTGTCTCCGAGTGCTCTGTGCCTCAGACATCGTGCCCCTCACACACAGCTCCTCTGCTATGGGACACAAAGCCAGCGTGGGTGTCTGGGCACTTACCGTCACCAGCCCTCCAACCCTTTTGATTCACAGATAGATCAAGTTGAGTGTTCAGTGCTGCAGAGGAGGTGGGTGGGCCCTAGGAGTTGCAAGACTATGCTTGTGAACATGAGAAGGCAACCGGAGCTGCGATTAGGTCAGTCAGCTCACAGAAAACCACAAAAACCCCACAGCAGCACTATGTTACGATAAAAATGGGCTTTACTGAAGATAACCTGGTAACAGCTAGCCTAATACTGTAGCATACGGCGTCTCACCGGACGTCCTTTGCTGAGGCAGTAACAACCAGGTCAGGAGAGTTTCTGCTTGCGTTATAGTCTCGCTTCCCTCTCCTTTAAACCTCCTCCAGACCTTGGGGGTTGGACTAGATAACCTTTAAGGTCTCTTCCAACCGAAAACATGCTATGATTCTAGGTCTCAGCTTTTCCACAAATGGAATGGCTGTGTGGTAAGTGCTTCACTTCCACTTTCCCTTTCCACCACATAAGACTGGACGAAATGTCTTTAAGGCAGCAAGACAAACAGCGTGCCTTTTGTTGACTCCAGCCAAGAACAAGCTGAGGCAAACTCAGACAGCCAGCCAGCCTTGGAGAGCAAACTGGGAAGTTCTCTCTGAGAAGCAGCTCCCGTTTAAGGCCGTGCCTGGGAGCCAGCTCTCTCTGCGGGCACGTTTTGGCTGGGAGGAGCAGAGCCACCCCGCTGCCGAGCCGCTCCTGCGGGGGTTCTACTGGAGCGGGTTCTCTGTTCACCCAAATATTTCATATCCTATTATTCTCCTACCAGTAGCCAGAAATTCCGCATTAGGGTGGGGAAAGGAAAGCTATTATTTCATCATTCCTGAGGAAAACACTTTAGTTTTAGTTTAGAACGATTCAGTTCTGTCACAGGATAGATGTCCTACACAGATGGGCTGTGCTAGGATGATACTGTTCAGGTCTGGAAAAATCCTCTGCAAAGAGAGCTTTTGAATCCTCCAAATTAGACTCAAATATGCAGCCTGCCACAAACGGCAAATTAAGAAAATAAAGGATGAAACAACATCCAACTAATGAGAACCCTAGAGTAGTGAGTACAACCAATTTAAACCAAGGAGTCAATGGCAGTCACAGCTTTAATAATTCTAGAGGCAGTTAAATATTGCACAGGGATAGACAACATCTTCAGGCACTTGTCTTTTGTCATAAAAAAAGTGAAAACCAAAGAAAAAATCCCACTTCTTTCAGTAACAAGGTGAGGTAGTAAGAACCTATTCCACTTTTAAAACTAATATAATGGGGAAATCTGATAACTTCACTTCTGCAATAGGGAAGCAGAGGAAATTGTGCTACATGATACCAATACACATGAAATAGGGCCAAAATTATGATCCAAAGCAGAAAAAAAGACAATTTACTTGTTAGACAGTCTCAGAAATTATTCCCTGTTTTCCAAGGTCAAGTTTAAGCTGTGAAAGCAGAACATGGAAATCTTCCAAATGCCCCATGCCTGATGCACAGCTCCCAGGTATGAGGAGTCCCTGGAAGATGACACCACTTTCAAACAGCTTCTTCCAGCTCTACTAATCTGAATTTTAAGTTGTGAAATACAACTTAAGAAAAGTTGTATTTAAAAGGCAGAATGTTAAGCAGTGCAATTCGGGACCAAGTCCTTAGCGTTTAAGATTCAATATTTCAAACCTTTTGCCAAATCTAGAATTAACAGTATGTTATTAATTACTACATAGGGCTTTCACAAGACACTAAATACATAAGTAAAGGAGACTGGAATTGAATATGTGACAGCCATCGAGGGATGGTTTCTCATTTTACCCATTCTCTTTTGTCTCATTGCCATATTTCAAACTGTATTAATTTTTGATTCTCGGGATATAAATAAAACATAGTTTTATGCCAGTGCTAAGTCTAATGCTGACTTGGAGCTCCCATCCTTCAGAGATAAGTACTAGCTCTGAAAGATGACACAGAATTGTGGAAGTTAAAATCTTAAATTTTAGCCTCACTTGAACATAAGCTTCTAAACAAAGAGCAAGTTGCAAGAAAAGAGTTGCTGTGTGTCTCCTTAAACACCCAAGTACTCCCTTCTGCTAGGCTCAAAGCTTGACTTTTTGGAATAAAGTAGCAAAGCAATGTAGCTTCAGATTTTTTGTTAAGTTTTGACAGCCTACCATCTCCAGGTGAAGAGACTGCATGAAAACCAAACCCTGAATGATTATAATGAGCATAAAATCACATTATTTTGTGCAGGGTTCCCCCCCCCATTTCTCATTCACTCTAAAGATGGTCCTTAGGGCAACTTCCATTAACACATTTCTCATCTACACTAGCTGTCTTTGGGGTTTTTACAGTGTAGGAAATACTTCTGGAGTTATAAATTTATGTTAAACTCTTGCTTGAGATGAAATTGTCCTTCTGGTTTCTGGGGGAAGGAAATCTGAGTCTCCACTTTGAGTTAGCCTGAGATTTCTAGCTGTTGTTAATCGAACTGGTGGGATGGTGTCCCACAGAGCCCAGCTGAGTCAGGCCACCCGAGCTCCTGGCCCTTCTCACACTCAAGAGCCTCTCTGGTTACATGAATCACAGAAGCAGTGAGGTAAAGTTTTCTTTGTCATTACGTGCAGTTTTCAGAATGTCCTGCTCCAAGAACCTTTTGAGCTGTTTAAAACAAAATCAGAATTTAGTCTCAGTTATACCACTGTTAAAAAGTGGTCAAAGAAACCTTGTACACTTATTTGAAAACTGACTCTGATATAGTTCTCTTCCTTCTCCAGATGATCCGCAATCAAAGCAAACATTTTACCACTAGGCTCCACATTGCTATTTCAAGATTAATCTGTGAGAGAACAACAATTTTATTTTCAAATTAAAAGATTTTAATTAGGACAACATTAGAAACCTATCCTTTCCCAATTAAATTTTTAAATTCATTACTCTGTACTAAATTACTTAAATCCAAGAATCAAGAGGGTTTGACCTTCAAGGAAGTAACTTCTGTGCTTCTACGTTTTTGATGCACAGTTGTAAGCAGCATAAAGCAAAGCTCGTTTGTTTTTGCTGCTATTTGGGACACTTCTGGAACCTTCTTTCTGTTAATCCAGACTTCTTGTGATTCTTACTTGAGCAGCTGAGGAGATTCAGAATATTAAGCACATCTCCAGTTATGTAATAATGTTAAGTATGAGTTAGTCATATTTGACCCAAGGCCAGTATTCATATTTTATATTTGACAGGAATGGGTTTGTTAGCAGAGGGGGATGAATCAAACACTTTTTCTCTAAATCCAATTAAAAAAAGAATGGGTTGGTGCTTTTGTTAATGTAGCTGTGTTCCTTTTGACACTCATCTCAAAAATGGTAAAAATTAAAGTTAAACTGCGTTCTCCTGATGCTTGAATCAAAGGGCCATATTTGGGTTTTTCACAATAACCATACTAATTGTCCAATTTACTTTTATAAGCTTATTTTAAGTACACTCAAGTATATGCTTTAAAGGTCCTCTGTAGACTTTCTAGCAGATACTCCCATTACCCTTAATTATGTAAAATAATGGTTATGTGCCGGTAAAAGATCCCAAAGAGTGTGATAGAGATACAAACAGAACTGAATATTATGTTCCCATAACACAGGAAAGCTCCTCTGAGCCCAGGACCTCCCTTTGATGGTCACTGGTCCCTGCACCACAGGCTACACAGGGAGCAGTCACCTGCAAATGAGGCTTATATATAACCAGAGAGAAAAGCAACACACGGCAAAATCACTTTCCCTGCAGCTTCCCCAGTCATTCCCTTGCCCCTCTGCAACCCAAAAGTCACCCTGACCCTCAGGGGGTGCCCCCTCCCTGGCAGGGCTGTGTGAGGAGCTCGTAGAGGGTGGAGGGTCACGACCACCTCCCCCTGCCCATCTGACAAACCTTTCTGGGTTTATCCAGAGCGTGCCCTGGGTGGGATCACAGCTCCCCCTTTCCTCGGGCCAAGGGAAGAAGGGAGCTGGAGGCTGATACCTGCCTGGGCTTGCTCCAGAGAGAACTGGGACGTGGTCAGGACAGGCACCAGCCCCACGAGCCGAAGTGTGAAGGTGTGGGCTCCTCTTCCTCACCTGCACAGGCCTGTTGGCCAAGAAGACCCTAAGAGAGGAGAGACTGTACAGGCACTTCCAGTAACCACTGCAGCAGCTTCCTCTTCCCAGTGGGCATCACACACATCACCACAGGTCACCAAAGCATCACACTCAGGTATTCCAAAGCTCTTCAAAACCTTCAGGCAGGGTCTGGCCCTTTTCCTCCAACAGCAAAATGTTCATTAAAGTGAGACTTTGGACTACATGTGACTTCACTGCTGATCATTGTGTGACCCTTTGTAGCAGCAACAGGGCACTTATTGTCAGCAGTGAGGAGGGCGGAAGGATCAGAAATTGGGAGGTGCTGGGGAAGCTGGGCCACTGGCTAATGGGCCATACAGTCTCAGGTAAAGATGAAGAGTTGATTTGAGACTGAAGCTGAAAAATGAAATCCCCAAATGTTCTTAAAAATCTATTTTCTCCTCCATTTCTTGTCTTCCCCTTCACTCCTCTGAGTATTTTCTTCTGTCTTTTCCCAGTGACTAGGAGGGTGCTGATTGATATAGAGCAAATTCAGACAATCTACTTGAAGCACAAAATCAAATTGATACTTTTACGGGTCACTTTAAAGGAAGAAAGAAACTCCAGTCTCTTTCATGTTTACATGTAAGTTTTTCATGTTTATGTGTGGGTTTTCGTATTTACTATACAAAAAGTGCAAGCACCTGGACAGAGAGGTCCTCAGAAAACAAGTTTTGTTAACAAGATAAAAGGGAACTTACTGGCAATGGTGACCAAAAGCCACACTCTGCTGACCTTTCCGCTGTAACTGTGGCCCATGCTCTGAGGTTTTCCACCAACGCTGCTCTCTTGTGCCAATATTGAGCATCGGAGAGAACCTGTACAGCTTTTGCAGTGTAAAAAGAGTGCACCAGAACTTACATAATGTTCTTGTCTCTCCCCCACAATGTATCATGAAGGATGTAAGATGTGTGAGAAGTAAAGAGCCTGAAGCATCCCTCATGTAAAATTAATTGAAAAAAGGGCCAGTAAGACAAAACCCTATCATTATCTCCTGGTAAAAATAAATAAAATATGCAGATATTGCCAGTTTAGAGCAACTGATGACATCAAGAACTTCATAATTACCCTGTGTTTAATAAATCATTCTTTCATCTCCCTGTATGCTACAGCACCAGCACATGCTGCAGCAGATGGTGAGGGGTATGGATACAGGTGAAAACCAGAATGCCAGCGAAGGGCGGATTGCTTGGGGCCCCAGCACACCTGTGAATTGCAGCACTTGTTAGTGGAAAGCTCACCGACCCTCCTGCAGTGCTCTCCCCTTGTCTCTCACACCTCGCTCTGCTCCCCACCGAGTTATTTCGTGCCAGCCTGGGCCAGCCTCTGGTTGTGGCCCAGCTGCACACAGAGCTGGGGGGGCTGCTGCCCGCTTTGGCTTGGATAAGGCAGCGCTGGGCACGGGCAGCCTCCAGCTGCACTTTCCTGACTCTAGTCCTGCTATTAGCTCCACATCCGTGTGTTCCACCACTGACGTGGGGTCATGCATGCTGCTGAGGACTAGGACCACAAGTGAGCTGAGGAGGCTGGGGCCTGGCAGGCTGCTGCCAGGCTCGGCTGCACACGGCTGGCACACGTGGCACTGGATGGACTGCCCTTTCTGCAGCGAGCATCCTCCCCAGATCCAAGTGGCACCTCCTGAGTGAACCTCATCATCACTCCTTCTGCTTCGTCCTTCCTTCCCCAGCTCATACCTCTTCAACACTCACACAAAGGTTTCAGGAGACCTGTTCCAGTGAAAATGTAAAACCCGCATTCTGCGAACGCCTGGTAATGCTCCTTCCTCCCTCAGCCCTCATCTCGGTGTTCATACACCAGCTACACACACAGGCAGGAAACTCACATGCCCCGAGTAATCCCGAGTAGCTGTCAGGGGTTTGTCCTACAAGAGAAATTTATTTTGAAATTTAAATGAATGTTCAAAGACAAGCAGTGGAAGAACCAGAGATCCAGTGACAGCTTGTTGATGTTTGGGGGAGTTTTGCTGATCAGTGTTGGGATACTTTGGGTTTATGGACAGTAATTGCTTAAATGATAATGCTGGTTGGCAGTGGCTGAGCTATGAACCTACAGTCAGAGAAATACATGGGTTTAATTTGCAGCAGCAGAATGATTTGCATGTTCTCATCTGTGCTATAAGATGTATGAGAACAGAGCAACTAAACCAACTTGCAAGTGCAGACAAAAATGATAGCACTTAGCAATCCCTTCTGAACACACTAGAGTCAAGAAAAGCAAAGTACTTTACAAAATTATCAGCAAATCTGTAAAGTTTGTAACTTCCCTCTGGTGCCTAGATGGGGGAACTAATTGCCCAGTCAGAAAAAGGACTTGAGGTGACATAAAGTTTGTGTATCAGAGACATACAAGTCACAGACCAAATTCACATCTCTTGACTCAGCTGTTATTTCAGGTAATGAACAGAAGATATCTGAGTAGGACAATGTGTCAAAAAAATTTCCTTTACAAAGGACACTTGCTCCTTACAGATACTTATTAAGTCATTAAGTGGATTTTTTATTTTTTTTTTTGTTAAGGAGTCAACATTCTGCTGTTTTGAAATAAGGTGACAAGATAATTGTAAATCCTAAGGCTGAAATAGAGAAGTGAATTTGAAACCAGCATTAAATCATTGTATATCCTGCACTGCTAACAAGCTCTATAGCATCATGACAAGTATAGATGACACATGCAACATCTAATTCATTGCTTCAGTACTTACAATAAATATGCCTTTAATCTTAAACTGTCTGTAGTAAACACATAGTGTGACAAATAATGCTATAAACCTTTATCTCCTGGGAGGATACAGATTTCAGACAAAGTTCTGAAATAAAATCTATATATTAAAACATATTTTGTAAGAAATACCTTGATCACATACCAGAGAAAGAAAAGTCTATCTGCTAGTTGGTGACGTTAAGACCTGGGTCTTGTCAAAGGATGCAACATGGGGTCTCACGGCTGCTTAGGGCCTCAGTGAGGCCAAAGGGTGCTCATGCACCCTTAAAACCTGTCCAAAATCCTAAACTCTGCAGATTACAGAATTCATGTTTATGGATTTGTCTCCATTTTCATATATTAGTGACTGAAATTGTTCTGGTTTAGAGCAAGACATGACATATCTATTTGGGCTTCATTAAGTGTCCTCGCAGAGATGAATAAGTTTATCTGCCTGAATAATAAAATGACATACAGAACAAAACAAGAAATGAAATGTCATGAATAATTGCATTAGAGTTTATTTCATTTTTACTTAAAGCTGTTTTACAGCAATGCACAGATCTTTTCTGCAATTGCTTGGCTTTTAGAATGAAGATACAATTCTATTTTATGACTTTCTAGTGTTCCTCACTTTATGTGTTTGAAATTACCTCAGTTTGCTCCTCAGAATGAAACAGAACAATGCAGTTAAGAGCGAGGAAATACAGTAGAGTCAGCTCTCCATAAGGGAACACAGCGAGGGAGGATTCAGCAATGGATTTTTTTTTTTTCCCTGGCTTTATTCAAGCTGATGGGAGACCCTGGGATCAAAGGCAATGGTAAATATTAATGAACGCAGGAGCCTCAGGAAAGGAAGTGAGAGAAACTGATTGTCAGTGGCTGAAGACAACAAGAAACGATCTCAGGGGGGTGTTGAAGACACAGGGACTTCAGCAGGCAGTAGCTTTTGTTTGCAAGCCCAGAAAGGTAAATTAATATGGCTGATGGGAGTGGGCCAGAACTTGCAAACAGAGACCAAGAGTTAGGAAAGATAAGAATACACAACCTGGTGTGAAATGTATCTTTGAGTGAATAAAAAATCATATGAATACATTTACAAACGTGTGAATAAATACACAAAACAAAGTTTAATTTTAAAAAAGCTGGAGAGATGCAGGTAACATGAGTTCAAACCGTAGCTTGTTCAATAATCTGGACAAGAAAACTGGAGATGAATATGAAGGAAGTATATTTAACCAAAAAGGAAAAGTCTACATAAGAGATGAAGATGTATTTCTGAAAGCCAGGATGAGAATAAAAAGACATAAAACTTCCAGCAGAGAGAAAACAACCAGGATTTAAGAATTTGGGCACTTTAAAGTTGTAGAAAAAGAGGAACTAAAATAATCTCACCAAATCAATTGTGTTTCCTTGGCTGCTGCTAAGGCTTAGGTTTGCTAAGACAATGATGTTGTCATGAAAAACAACTGAGAAAGGAAAAGACTGAATTAACATCAATGTATCACAATTTTATTTTCATTTCAAGGTCACACCCACTCTATCCTGAAAAGATTTTTCAGCCCTTTAACCTGCAGCTTGCTGAGACCTCACTTTTTTGGGGTCTGTAACCTATGTTTTAAATGCAGCTGAGTCAAACAAGATACTGGTTTGGTGTATTTTGACTTTAGGCCCTAGCATGTTCATTGCAAAAATGCCTTGCAGCCTGTTGGTGGATGTGGAAGGAGTTTCTGGGTTTACATCCATGGCATCAACACCCAGTCGTCCAAATGTGGGCAGAGCCCAGGGAGAGTAAAGAAGTTCCCAGTCATTTGGGCTCTGGTTTCCCTTAGCAATTGAGTCTCTTCCTTTGTAAGGTCCAAAAGGGCACCTCATTCACCTGGGACTGCTGGTGCTCTACTCTCTCCAGGTGACTGCCAGCATGACCAGCTGACAGGGCACAGTCACCATCCTGCTCCTGGCAGCACCTTCTGCCTCCTCTGCCTGACAGACTAAAGAAGGAAAAATATAAGTGGAAAGTGAAAAAAAAAAAAAAAAACAAACCCAAACACCGACCCACAACACTTAGTGGTTAAAGCATAAAGAAATTCAGCTGGAAACTCACTTCAAGGGTGACTGTGTAGATCTGGTGTCCTGCAGGTACGGGGAGGGCAGGCACACACAGGAGCCAAGAGAGCGACGGTGTTCTGCACTTCTTGGATCTTGTGCCTTTGGGGTGAGGTCTCTCTGCTGTCAGACCCTCTAGGAGTGATTCTCAGAGCAGCAGCATACACTCCTGTGTGAACAGGGGCATTGATTTCATCACTGCCCATTTTCCTGATCTTTTAATTCACTGAAATACAGTGTATATCTTGCCACATAACCTGTGACAACACGAGGAAACTCCTGCTGCGTAGGGCTAGTAACAGAACCCTGTCAGCACTCACCTGGGCTGAGCTTCTGTGTGCATTTGTTACCTGCTGAATCCTTGAAAAACTCTTACTAATGAATAATAATATGTATGAATGAACATATAATGCAATCATCCATGTTATATGGAACTTATTAAATTATTTAGAATCATGTAAACGACCTGTTCTTTGTCACTAATATAATGGTGATACATCCCTACCAGTAATTCCTGCCAACAGAGGGTGACTGCAGCCAGGGGAAGTGCAAAGTCCTGCACCTGGGGAGCAACAGCCCCATGCACCAGTACAGGATGGGGGTCACCTGTCTGGAAAGCAGCTTGGCAGATGAAGACCTGGGAGTTTTTTGGTGGACATTAAGCTGAATGTAAGGCACGTGCAGGGAATGCCAATGGTATCCCCTGGGGGGCATCAGGAGGAGTGCTGCCAGCAGGCTGAGGGAGGCGGTCCTGCCCCTCCACTCAGTACAGAGGAGGCCACACCTGGAGTACTGGGTCCAGTCTCAGCTCCATGAGAGACATGGACATCCAGGAGAGAGTCCAATGAATGTGATTAAGGAAGTGCTCAGCCTGGAGAAGAGCAGGCTTAGGGGGATCTAGTCAATGTACACAAACACCTGAAGGAAGGATGCAGAGATGGAGCCAGGCTTTTCCACTGGTGCCCAGTGACAGGACCAGAGACCATGGGCACAGGAGGTTCTGTCTGAACTTTCTGTGAGGGTGACTGAGCACTGTCATTGATTACTCAGAGAGGCTATGAAGTCCCCATCCTTGAAGGTGTACAAAAGCCACCCAGACATGCTCCTGGGCGACCTCCTTGAACAGGGGTTTGGATCAGATGACGTCCAGAGGTCCTTTCCAACCTCAGCCATTCTGTGGTAGGGTCAGTGTCATGCTCACTGTGGAGAAACAAACTTCTGTCCTCAAAACTCTTCCACATTTGGAAAACAAACAAACAAACAAACACAAACCAACCAAAGAGATCTGAACTGCACAGTGGCTCAGAGCAGAAGTTGCTGGTAAAGGACAAGCACGTCGGGTCCCAGGCTAGGAGCAGGAACAACTGCTTTCTTTTTCTGTGCAACACCTCCACCAGGATTCACAACCTGCTTCAGTCCCTTTGCTTGGGTAGACATAGCAATGCACCCTAAAGCCTTCTGCACCACGGTGTGATGTGAAGGGGCATTCATCTGGGAGCAGGAACGCGGGTTTGTCACATGCAGGAATCAGAGAGACCTGGCCTCAAAACCAAGTTCTTTTGGCAGGGTGCAGAGTGGTGTCCTGGCAGGCACTGGACACGGTGCCTGAACACTGGGCGCGCTCCCAGGTGCCTCTGTGCTCAGCAGCACTTGTAGCCATGTCCTTTACTTCACTTTTTGGCATCACAGAGGCTCTCTGTAAGAAAGAGGTCTCCAAAGCAGGCAAAATGCCTGGAGCACTGTTTTTTGGGGGGTGAGCAGTGCTGCCAGGGGCTATGGGCAGATGGCAGCTCAGCAGCCCACCAGCACCCACCTTTTGTCCTGGCCTGAGCAGGTCACATCTGCCACACCCCAGCCAGCGGCACCCTGCCCTGCCAGCCTGCTTGTGTGGAGATCCTGCCCTGCCAGCCCGTGTGCATGGAGATGGAAAGGTGGGAGCTGTCCCCAGCCCGAGCTGTTGTGTCACCACCTGCTGACGCTCGCCGCCCAGCCAGTGCCCGCTGGCTCCCTGAGGAGTTCACCAGGAGCTGAATCACAAAGCTCCTCAGCCAGGACAGCAATTAAGCCTAAAGTTTATTTATGTGAGACTGAGATCATCCTCAGCCTTAATCTCCTGTACCTGGCTGTAATCAAGGATCCCAGGACAAATGTGCCCAAGTGCTGCTCCATAAACAAAGTTACAAATAAAGCTTCGATTCTCATTAGCTTTTTAGAAGAGTTTTTCTCAGAAGATATGTCTTAATTTCTGGTTCCCTCTGATAATACGTACAGACTCTGACCAGGTTTTGTGAATAGAAGTGTAATTTACAGCTAAATGACAATGAAGGGAGTTGAGACTCATCTGACAAGAATGAATTGACGGAAATGAAAATATAATTTTATCAGCTATACAGGCACAAAGCCTCTTCCAGTGACCCACGTGAGTCAGATGTTGCCACAGATTATGTTTTCATTCATTACCGTTACATCTTCTTTCTCCCTGGAATCCCTTTGTCTGGTTCCTAAGCAACCACACTGAGGCTCCTCTTCAGGGAGAGCCTATATTCATCACCCCAAAATGGAATTCCTCTAGGTAGATCGGAATGGTCCTGGGAATTTCAAACCCCAGCTGGGAGCTGGGTACCCCCGTTAGCAGCATAAACCAGGGACACCAACACACACAGAGAGAGGAGCTAAATCCAGAGGCTCTCTGCAGATTAGGCAGGGGATGTAATTGCATCGACTACTCAGCTCTCTGCTGTCCCTTAACTTTCTGCTCTCCTTGACTGAAAATGGCAACTCATTTCTTTGTCACTTACTGACTAGACATGATTGGAGCCACCCAGCAAGTTCCTGTTCAACCAAATGCTGGCTGTGTAGAAAGACAATTATCTTCAGGATTGTTGAGGAGGCAGGGTTATTAAAATCTTTGCTCCAAAGCTACCAATGGCTGCCAGCTAGGATTTGGAAGAGTTACTTTCATTCCCCATGTCTCAGTTCAATGTCTAAGAAGCAAATAAACTTCTAAAGATTGTATTAATAACTGCTCATTACATTCTTGAAGTTTCCTAAACAAACACCATGATGCACATGAAAAAAATACAAGTGAGAAATGTTATCAGTATGATAACACTTCACCTTTTTTATTTTAATGCACAGGTTTCGTGTTAGGCAAGAACAGGCTGACTGATCTCCTTTTTCTAGCAGTGTATGAACAACAAAGTGAGTTTTGCTTTGAAATGCTGGTAAGTAAAATGTTGTCAGTCATTATGGGAGAGTGTAGAACTTAACCTTCACAGGCTCCTTTTTCCTTCAAAAATCTACCCTAAATGTAAAAATCAGTGTTAGCATTCGTGATGCAAGTGAATTCTAACTGTAGATTCTTCCACCCTTCTGGGAGCAGAAGACCTGCCATATTCCAACTTGGGAAGGGGAGAAAAATCACCTGTTTCCCAGCACACAACCCAAAGCCCATGCCTGACATCCTGAGAACTGCCTGTTGCCAGTAAGAGGTTCGGTAAGGACCAGTGACATCACTGTGCATTCCCAATAAATTCACCTGGCTGTAATGCAGCTTCCTCAGGTTCCAACAGTTTCTCCAAGAGAAAAACATTCCCGCAATTTTAGCAGACTTCCTGCAATACTGTAGAACAACGTTTGGTCTTAAAACCACCACTGGTTGATACATGGTCCCAGACAGGAAAGAAACCCTTCGCCATTGACAAAGGCAGCACACAAAATTTGGAAGGAATGGACTTTTTGAAGCACTTTTCTCAATGGCACTTCAGAAAGACACATACTGCATTTCTCTTTTCCCTTCACTTCATGGCAGGAGATGCTACACGTGACTTTGGACTAATACAGATTAAGGAGTAGTAGTAAATGTAATTTAATCTAAGTGTGTGTCTTCATAGCCCTTTGGAAAAACAAAGCAATAAGGAGGAAGTGTTTATCCTTGTTATTTTACGATAAGGATTCCTGGTGCCCTGGCATGAGCGTGGTGTTCAGATTGGTGGTGCTCTGTCACTGCTATAGTACTGTCTACAGTGGTTTTCTATAATATTAAAGAGAGACAGAAATGCCTTTTAGGCTCTGAAGCTTCAATTTAAAGTTAATGTTCCTTCTTTTGTCTTGGCCCTCAATTTTTGCATTGAATGATCTTTTCTTCCTCTTTTTCATTTTGGAGTCCTGGAAGGTTTATTTTTTTTTAAAAAAAGAAAACCCATCCCCTACCACAGATAATATTTCTTTCCACTGTGGGGTTTCTGGTTTTGGCCCTTGTCCAGATTTCTGTTTTGGTTACTCCCTAATCCAAATATTTTTTTATTAGTCAGATGAGGCAGGTGCTCCTGTGAATGATGCCTCCAAGCTTATATAGTTTTCCCCAGACAGACAAATCAGCTTATATCTTTTTGTAACCAATCTTTTACCACTGCAACCAAAAGAAGTTTTCCTGTTGTTTTACTAGGAAACAGGTTTCAGCCATTTGTTTTGACTTCAGTGCCATTTAGCTCCTCTTGTCCTTTAGTATTATATGTGGGTAGGAGAACCTCCAGGTCAAATGCAGCCACACCTGATTACCTCTGACATTCACCTTATTGAATCATATTTGCTTTCATAGTGGTTTTCTATATGTCCTTGGTATTTTCCACTTCCTGAAATATCCAGAGATGTTTAACAATGGATCCTCTGCTTTTGAGATGCTTGGCTACCACACTGCAGGAGCTAAGATTGATCCCATCACTTATGGTTCTTTCAGGTACTTTTCACATTACTCCTCAAACCCTACACTGTCTGAGGAGAAATGTAAATTGGCCCACGTGGGGCACCGAATGAAGACAGCCAGACTGCTGCAACAAGCCAAGCTATTCCTGGAACCCCCTACAGCACGTTGCATTATGCCACACTGACATTCCCTACGTATCCAAACACAACAACGTTAACACCCTTTTTTTGTATCCATGCTTGAGTCAAAGTCATACCACCTCCAAAAACGAAAATGCTACAAGGGATCTGGATCCCGTGAGCTTATTAATTAAATAAAACACCTCCCTTTGAACCTCAGGAACGAAACCACATTCAAAGCCCATCACCCTTGTATCCACCACAAGGTTTGACTGTTCCCACCCCAGAGTGCCCAGTTTTCAAGCTCTCCTGAGCTATACAGCAGCTCTACCCAGGGCACGCTCCCTTAGGGAGGCACAAGGACAGGAACCCAGCAGCTGCCGGGGCAGGAGGGACCCATAGCACTCACTTTTCCACAAGACCAACCCTCATCTTCCTGGGCTCTGCCTTCAAACTCACATTCTCCAGAAGCCAGAAATTCAGATTATCTAGTTACCAAACACTTGGAGACTCACACCCTCAGCACCAAGGGCCAGCCCCAGCACGGGAACCTCCCCAAAGCTGCCCAAGAGCAGCAATCCCCTGATGCTGCTGGTTTTGTGCTGCCACTGCCAGAGTACCTGTCCTCTCCATTTTTCATTTTTTTTTTTTTGTCAGGATCTTTCCTCTCCTAAAATCTGTCTGAGGACTTTTCACCTCCCACCACTTCAATTCCCTTTCCCCCCTTTCACACATAACCCAAATCCAGCACCCCTGTACTGCTCAGTTCCAGACCCCACTGCTGGGGCCAGGCTTTGCACAACCTCCTTTCTGGGGAGTTCTGGGTCTGCAGAACCAGGAGACCCCAAAAACGTAAGAGTGATTACGCTGACTTGGGGCAGACAGCTTCCAAAGCAAAATGTACATAATCCATGGAAAAATGCAGCAACTGTGACAGAGGAACAGGGACAGACATTTTAGGCTCCTTAATCTCTTCCTGTTTTTGAGTGAAAATAGTTTTCTGATGTTCATGCAAGAAATGTGCAGGAAACATCCAAGTATCTTATTTTTCTAATTTGTAACATTAATGAGAAAAATAATTTGTTTCTACTTATAATAAAATCTGCTTTAAGCAGTAGATTAAAAAGGACTGCAGCTGCTAAGGTTATTATGAAATGATAAGGTTAATACGAAACATGTTTTGACAATTTGCTATTTATGTAATACTCCGTGCTATTTTATCTCTATACTTATGTGTCTCTTCTATGAATGCATAATTTTAATTATTTATTAAAAAAGGTTACCTTTTGTTACAGTACTCATGCCTGAAGAGGTTTGACAGTTCTGGCACTGTTAAATTTGTTTACTATACTCCAGAAAACAGCTCAATAGATTTCAAAATGAACTAGACCTGAGCCAGGAGCAGCAAGATCTGAAGTGCAGGTGCTGGATGGTTTGCAGTGCTGGGCTCTGCCCCATCCCACTGCTTTCTCTGGTGGTGGAACTGTCACAACCACAGCCACGTGCTGCCAGTATTTCATTATTTTCTCTCGTATTTGCTCTCATCCAGGCAGTGTCAGAGACAATCAAAAAGGGATTTTGGCAAGGACGTGATCCTGGGCAGTGACACCAGGCTTTAGGGGCCTGTGTGTGAAATGAAGCTGCAAGCGCGGTGACGTAACGCGTGCTTACTGGAGAAAATCCAGACAAAAGAAGCCTAGGAAAATAAAAACATGCCTTTCTGTGCCTCTGCACGTTGACTTAATGTGCAGCCTACAGACCTGGCTAAATTTCATGGTGGAGTTCCCAGGAGAGGCCACGGTTTAGTGCACGGTTAAACACCATTCCACCTCCTGGTCTCCGCTGGTTGTGGGGCAGGGGTGGGTTTCACTGAGCTCAGAAGGGCCTTTCCCTGCCTGCTGCAGGCCACTTTGTCTGCGTGCAAAGAGGTGAGCAAAATATACGTCACTGGTAAATATAAGTCATGATCCTAGCCATGTATTTTCTTCTGAAGGTACCTGCAAGGGCCTCTTACATGATGTGCAATGTGTGTTCCAAGCAAGTCCAAGGCGTGGACTGTTCCCATGTTGACTATGCCTCGCATGGAGGGGACACGTGAAGCAGATAAATGGGATGTTTACTTCTAAATATGCAGCTTTGGAAAAGGGGTTCGTTTAAAATATCATTTTTGATACTGTGAGATGTGGTTTCATAACCCCTTACCCTCAGCAGAAAACAAGTTTTAAATTAAAAAAAAATGCCTTTTTCTAAATGGGAAAAAAAAAAAAAAAGAATGTCTATTGCATTCTTTATTATATATTTATCAAAATTAAAATTTTCATTTTTGGAGGACTAGGAGAGTAAAAACTCTATGAGTATGATCTTCTCTTGGGATTACAGCAGCCAGTGTAAGATCTATTCATTTTATGGAGCTTGAAACTAGACAAACTTCAGCTGATCCTTTCAGGGCTCTAACAGTACCTGCTCCCGAGAAAAGAATCCTGAGAAGAAAACTGTACAAACCTGGACAATCTCAGACTGTATTTTTCACTCATTAGTATAAAATCAGTCTTACCTCCCGGGAAGCTCAGGGGGTTGTGGTGCCAGCCGTGAGATGAGCAGTGGTGTGACTTGGCTTGTTCCAGACTCCTCCGTGGTCAGTGCCCTGCCTGCCTCCTCCCACACCTCCAGCCAGGGCATGGCCTCTCTCTGTGCCTTGCTCCAAGCAGGTGGAAAAGCCTCGCTGGGCAAGAGCACATCCCCTGCCTGCCTCTTTGGCCTTGTCATACCCTGTAAGGCTTCACAGCCTTGCCATAGCTGTACATGCAGCCCAGCAACACCGTTCTGAAGGATGTGTATTTCTTACTGGTGCTAAGATCACCTTTAATTGCTTGAGCCAAGCTGGAAGCAATGAATGCACATTTTTCTTTTAATTCTCTTCTCTAAAAAATAAACCCTATTAAAATCTATAGAAGAAAAACCCCACAGTGTTCTCTAATTTCACAGGAACAGCTGGATTTCTTCTCATTTACCTCAGACCTCCAACTGTGTGGCTTCACTGGATTCAGCAGACTTATGTTACCTGTCAGAGAAAAAAGATTCAAGACCAAGATTATTTTTTTTTATGCATGCAAATAATGCTAACAGTGCAAATTTGTTAACACATTTCTTTTCAAAATTCTGTAGTAAAAATAAGAGGAAAGAAAAAAAAATGCCTCACAGGTAGGAATAAAAAAAAAAAAAAAATTCAAAAGCATCCATAGAAAAATTCTTGGATTTTCATTTTTCAAAGAAGAATCAAGACTAGTTTACATTTGCTGTGCCAGCATTCTCTGCTTTGAAATCTGACCACAATCATTTGCACTGAAGCTTTCATTACTTTATGCAGGCTTGGCAAATATCACTGCCAGGTTTCTGACTCAACTAAGAAAGAAAAGGTTTATATACTACTAAAGTAATATGTCTTTGCTGTCTTGATAAATCCTGTTTGAGATCACCAGCATCCACTTAGTAGGTTAATTTCTAGAAGGCTTGTACAGCCTGCAGAGATTTTGACACCTATAATTTCAGTGGCTAAGCTGCCAATCGATGAGGTTTAAGGGCAAAGAGAACTGGGCAAAGACCTGAAGTGTGTGGTGGGGGAGGGAAGGGTGGCACCACTGACACTCCAGGAACAGGAATGTGACAATCAGAAATGATGGAACAAAATCCTTTTCTCAACCCTTCATTATATTTAATGTATTTTTAAAAATGCAGATTTTTGAGTGAAAAATCTAGGGGTTTTTTTGTTGTTGTTATTGAAGCATTGGCAACATCTATCTCCAGGTCACTTTGAAGCCACAAACCTGTGTGCCCCTCAGAAGGTGACACATAATCACAACACAATAAATTGCTCCAAAGGCCAGGAGTGAGGAGGTCCAGGGCAAGGCAAAGCACACAAAACATGGCACACACCTCCTGCCCTCACCCTGGCAGCAGTAACATCTGGTGCCAGCCTGGGCACTTGCCTGACATGCTGCACAAAGGTGGTAGCAAGGATACACTCCTAAAGTTCACTGGGATATGTGTGGCTTGCTGGATGCAATTCTGTGATTTGTGCTGCACAAAACTCCAGGCTAGATAATCACAATGGTCACTTCTGGTCTTAAAAACTATGAATTTTTGAATAAAATAATTTAGATAAATGTGAGCTGAGAGAAAATCTTTCTGTCTGCTGGAGCTTAATGACTCTGTTGTCTGAGCTGTTTGAGGGAAATGGAGTAAGTGGAACTCAATGGCTGGAACAGATCATTGATATAACTTCTATAATATCTGTACAGATAATAACATCAGTGCTGCCACTAACTGAAGGGGTCAGTGGGGGGGGATACAAGCATTGGCGCACTCGTTTGTTTTCTTTATAGCAGTATTTTAAAGAGGAAAAGCAGGCAGGCAAACCATTAAAAACAGGGGGTGGGGGAAGAAGTGCTTAACACTGGACATTTTCCCTTGAATATTCTACAGTGCAAAAGATCAGATTCTATATTGTGCATGTTATTTCCAGGAGGTGATATGGCAGTTGCCAGGGTAACAAGACTTTTTAAAAGCCAAAATAAAGGGCGCTGCTGACATGACCCATTGTAACAATAACTCACATGACCATGAGATTCAGAAAGATAAAATAATCAGATAATATGAAAAAAACTCCAGCAAATCTAAAGAAAAAAAAAAAACTAGAATTGTGTCTAATCTTCTAAAGAAGTTTCTTCTCTCATCTGTCAGCGAAAACAAAAACATCCTCCAACTACCTTCCAGAGCTGTTAGCAAACATGTACATCTGCAGTCATTCCTCTGATAACACGTAACCAAAGACCACAACATTTTCATTTAAAGGTCTATGGTTTTAATTTAAAGATCTATGGTACTTAAGGCACGGATCCATCCTATTTTGCCAGCAGATTTTTTTTGTTCAGCAGAGAGCTGCAGAGCCCTGCGAGGGGAGGTGGCTCTGCCGGGGTGCCCCTGGGTACCAGGAGCCTGCCACGTGCTGGGGGACACAGGGGTGTCTGAGGTGCACAGCACTGCACTGATGTCACCAAGCTCTGCAGTGAGCCAGAGAACACCCAACACCCTTCCCTTGAGCATGACCCCTCCGTGCAGAGGAGCAGGAGCAGAGCCCTCCCCTGTGACCCAGCCTGAAGGCTGTGTCCGTTCCCAGGGAACTACTGGCGTTGACCTCTGGTGCAGATGGCTGGTTAATCTTATTTCCTACTCATTCTTCCAGAGCAGAATATATACCTGAAGGCTTGTCCGGCCACTTGTGATGAATTTGGTGAACTGTTCTTCCCCAAAAGGGTTGTCAAGCCCTAGACCAGGCTGCGCAGGGCAATGGTGGAGTCCCCATCCCTGGAGGGGTTTCCAAGCCATGGAGATGTGGTGCTGAGGGACATGGGTCAGTGGGGACCTGGCACTGCTGGGTTAATGGTTGGACTTGATCATCTTAAAAGTCTCTTCCAACCAAAACAGTCCTATGATTGTATGAATTTACAATCTGTTAGTAAGCAACCTGTAGATGCTGCAAGAAAACTATAGTCTAAAAAGAACATGATGAAATGCAACAAGCAGCAGAGTCCTGTTACCAGTAAGAGAGCTATTAGCTCTACATGTCTAAAGATCACCTGTGGCAACCAATGGCAGCTGAACTGGAAGTTCACAACGCTCCCCAGAACTACACCACCAGAGGCTCACAAGCCTGTCAGTGATACAGAATCATGGATGGGGACAGTGAATTCTGTGCCAAGGGGCAGTGGCCAAGCAGCCCCTGGTCCTGCAGTGTCCACTCCAACCCAGGCACCTTTCCTGGCTGCAGGGAGCAGCACTAAGGTTTTACCAGCAACCCCAAATATTTTGTGGCCTTGAGGTGTAGGGTAGGCTTTTGTTTTAAGACTCCTTCTCTTTTGATTAATTTTGATTAAGATAATTTCTTCATATCTATATTAACATTCGCAACCACCTTTGACCTATGATGACAGGAAAGTTCTTTTCTATGTATATTTATATACATGCACACATACAAATGTGTACACAAGGATGCATGGAAAGATGAATTTTCTTCCATTCATTCTTTCATTCAGTTTTCTTCCTATATAAAAGTGAGATTTTGTCTGTTAAATAGACATTTCAGAACCTCCCTTCAGATTCTGTGAAACACGATACAAACATTATTATTGCAACACACAATAATAAAACGAAGGCTGTGTTAATTTTTGTGCTTTGTACAATTATTTTTTTTAACTACAGACACAATTAATCACTGTTTATAATTTCTTGAATGTTAAGCAATTGACACCCTTAGATAATCCAGCTGCCCTTCTCCAAAAATAAAGAGAACATATGTTTGTCTGAGTTATCAAAACTAACATGACTACAATTAAAACAGAATAAAAGAAGAGACAGTTTGTAGTTCATGTAAAAAAGAAGGATCCAAAACTTAGATCAAATGAACCAGTTATGACATGCTATGGTTTTCATACTGCACAGGGTATGGTTTTCATGCCATAACTAAGAAAATATAATGCTCAATCTCACATTCATAAGGACAGTGGGAGGCTGAGACATTTTTCAGGGACCAGCCCAGTAAGAGCTTTGAAGCAAGTGGCCACAGCTGAATGCTCAGCCACAGGACCCTTAGAAACCCCCTCTGCCTTCCCCCTCTTTGAGTGCAAGGAGAGGCACAGAGCACTTTGCATTTTCTTTCTGCTGAAAATGCTACTGCAGAAGTTTGCATAAAGACAAAGCTAAAATTTTGTCTAAGCATCTAATTGACACATTTGTTTTGTGTCTGCCCATTTGGGACTGAAGCAAGAAACTGAGCCAGAAATAACTACAGCTCTCCACAGAGACTATGCATAAGTCATCTTCTCCAGCAGCAATTACAGCCTATGTGCAGCCTATTGTACACATATTTTATCCTTTTAATGAACTTTTACTGTGAATTCTTCTTTCCAGGTATCTATAACTTAAGACAAGTACAGGTTTGTCTTTACACTTACTGCTATATTTACAAGCAGTTCTATTTTTGTTGGAAGAGATCAAAAGGGTGAAACCTATTAAAAGCTTTATTTTACTGCTCTGGAGTCCTTAGAATTTTTTTTAAAAAAAAAAAACTAAACCTCAAAAAAAATAAAGAAATCTTTCAGAAGCATTTATGTTTTTTTCCTCTGACTCAACTGAAAAAAAAAAAAATCCATAAAACTAATTCTTTCCTGGATTTGTGAAAAGCTGTGTGAGAAATAAAGGTTACAAGCTAAAGGTTCCATATGAGGCTTACCTTGTGTTCTCTGGTGTCTCTTGTACCTGACTATCCCCTTGTTTACAGTCACCAGGGTCAGCTCATTGTACAGCAAACACGACGTGATGCCCAGCGCTGGTGCTCAGGTTGACACAGGGACGTGTCCAGTCCTGGGCAGCATCTTTCCCTGGCTAACCTCTGAAACAAGCGTGCCTGTGCAGCAGAGCAGGTCAGGCTGTGCTCCGAAAGCTTTGGGGGAAATCCAGAGGAGTGCTGATATTCATGGAGTGACTGGAATCACCCTAAATTAAAATCAGTGTTGCTGAAGGAATGGCAGACAGAGAGAAAACACAATGGAGGTTGTTGGCAGTTATCTGCAGTAGAGGGAAATGCCAGTTAAACAAAAAAAATAAATCTTTCCTATATTGATTGTTTACCTAGTATAATACAAAATGAAATTCAATTCCTAAGTTGTCTGTTCTGGTTAGGATCTTATAGACAACTGTGGGAAAAACTTACCTCACAGTTTTGTTGCTGAAAAAAAGAAAATTAAACCATTGCTCTGCTCAAATAAAACCGTTTAATTTTAACTCAAAATAGATTTTTCATATTTGATTTTCATTTGTTTATAAAAAATTCAGAGCTAAAAAAACCCCTACATTCTCTCTCAAAAAAAAATATAAACCCCATACCACATCTCCATAAAAACATTCTCTCCAAATGCTTTTTGAAAACAAAAAAAAGGTACTTTTTTATATAATTATTTTGAAAAACATTATTATAACATTTTAATGTTTTCATATTCTGTGTCACTCAACCACAACACAAGTTTGGTGCACACTGGCATTTTGGCTTAGTGTCTTCACTGCACTTTCCAGCAAACAAACAGTTAAGCCAAACAACTTCATCCAACTGAACCTCAATCCCAGCCATGAAGAAAGGTAATGCCAACCAGAAAGAGAAATTAACAGAAGACTGGGGGGTTTGTCCATCAGCACAAAGGCCGACCAGCAAGAAAACAGCAACCTACAAAAAGCAGAGGAGGGAAAAATACGTGAAATTACAGAAAGGTGAAGCAGCTCCAGAAGGCTGCAGGATTCTCCCTGATGTTGCAGCATGCCCTTAGCCACAGCTGACACTGAAGTAGACATAAGGAAATGGTGAACACAGGAAACATTTCCCCACCATGCTCTCCAGGTTTGTGCCCTCTGCAGTGATTTTTGACTGAGCCATAGGCAGTTATTTATGTAGAACCACCTCAAAGGGCTTTTTCCCCCTCCGTGAATCTCTGCTCTATTCTTGAAGCCACACACATTTTATGTCAACCATATCATGCAGCAGCAAGTCCCAAGCTTACCTAAGAGCTGTGCCACAGGCCACATCCTTCTGTTGGTTTTGGATGCCTCACTTGCTAATTGGATGTGATTCTTTCTCGTTTTGATAGTAAGAGAGGCAGTAAAGAGCCTTTCTCCTTATCTCACCCTCTCTGATACAGGTTTATAAACATGCCTGACACTTCTCACCTCTCTTCCTGACTGGCAAAGCCCTTTTATAACCATCCTTGGTGCTCTCCTTCCAAACATCTCCCAGTCCTCCCACACATTTATTGAGGTTGGTGTGCCATGGATCAGCAGCACTCCCGTGTTTCCTGCCACTCCTTTCTAAGTTCCCAGCACTGGGTTAGGGTGGCAGAAGGGTGCCACTACATGGTGGGTGTCTGGCAGCTTACATGAAATGAAAGGAGAGCAGCCACCCAGATGTAAACCCTTCTGCTTCCCAAATGCCACCATCCTGGGAACAGCAGCACCTCGTTAGCATAATTAACACCACTCCTAAAGCATGTCCACTGAAAGGCAGAAGTTCAGTGTACCTGGTAAAAACTCAACCCAGCTATGACATAAGTGTGTTGTGCCAGAAATTGCGTCTGATTATATCTGTTAAAACCTCAGAGGCAGACTTCTTAATTCTGAGTTTTACCCTCTGTGTGCAAAGGAAATGTTGTATAAGACAAATGATTGCAGTTACTCACAGTTTGCTTAAGGTGTTTGTCTTCACATGTCTGCTCAAAGGAAAGAAAAAGGTACAATTCTTACAAGCTTCACTCATCCCTTCGACAGTGAGCAATGTATTCTTCTAGCCAAAATAAGAACCAAATGAACTGTTGTAATTTTAAACAAACATATTTCCCTTTTCTTTTTCCTCTGCCCAAAGAGTCACTTAAATTTGCTGCAAGCAGCCTTAGCAGTTCTGGAAATCACTGCTCCTCCTGCTGCTCTCCTCAAACTGCAACAACTTCTGGACTTTTCTGAGCTCAGAGAAATTAAGTCTACAGATTATTTGAAGAAAAATACAGAAGTGTAAGGAGGCAAAAAGGGAAAAGAAGCACTTGGAAACAATTTCAGCTTTCTGCTTTTTGAAGAAATTCTGTTGTTCACATATAAAACCCAGAAAAGTTGTAGATTATTAAATAAGTACTTTTGAGATTATTATTTTTAGAAATGAAAATAAACATGCATTTAATGATCCTCATTGCAGAGAAGGTCACACCAGCCTGTTCATACTCTAACAGTAACGAACTAAAGAGTTGTGTGAGCATCAAACTCCTGAACAATTGCTCACAGGCAGTATTTGGTGATGGTGGAACTGAGGGATGAGGAGGCGGAAGAAGAGTGGGTGGAAAAGGTATCAGAGGAATGGGGAGAAGACAGCAGCGGATGCAGTGGAGGGTGGAGAGCTGACAGCAATGTTCAAGGTCTAAATTTTTTTATTAGCTCACAAGGAAATGAAGTAATATCACTTAAAATTAGCAAGGTGGGTTGCTGAGATCCATGCAGAAAATAGAGGCTTCAGGAACTTTCAAAGAAAACACAAATTACCTTTTGATGATCTGTGTATCCTGCAGTCTTCCCATTCTCCTGCTGCGCAGTGCCCGCTGCGTGACGAGAGAGCCACAGACACAGACACAGCTTCAAGCTCAGCTCTGGTTTCCTCTGTCAGATATAAAATGATAATTTTGCAAAACATACCAGCTCCTCTGGCCTTGCTCAATCTGTTTGTGTTGAAACCCCACCTGGGACCTGGAGGTTAGTATTTTTCTGCATATTTTACAAACCTTCAAAAGTGCTAGTGCCCATTCCTGGGCTAGCTGAGCCCCAGGGAGCTGGGAGGAAAACTCAGGTGTGCATGGTTCTGAACTGGAGCTGTCACCCCTCAGCATTTTGGGGTGATAACTGCTCACAGGGGTGAAAGGTTGTGGTGGTGCTGAAAGGGGCTCTGTCTGACACCAGCTGATGGAACAGACTCTTGGAGTTTTATACATTGGTTCTTTGCAGGTCTGTCAGCTCTTTTTGACAGTACTTTCTTATTCATACTGAAAAGATAAGGAAATTTTCATTGACTATGAAAATATGATGTGGCAGAATGCAATTCCATGTGAAAAACTGTGCAGAAGTTAAATGGCAACTTTGATGTATACAAGTTTCGATTTCTTTAAATGCTCCGTATTCAAAGAAGATAGAAGCAATTTGTATATTCATGAAGGAAATCCTTTCACAACCAAAGGATCTTTTTTTTTTTTCTTTTAAAAAGGAAGAAAGGTATCACTTAGTATTTTTGAATTAATATTTTCCCTTCCAAGTCCATGTCATTCTCAGTAGATTAATGTAATCCATACGTGCACGTTCAGACAGCTGCTGACACAGGGTCGTGTGCTCCCAGGAGGCACTCGCTGCATACCCAAAGTCTGTTGCCTTTCCTGAGTGACCATCAGGGCCATAGAGCAGAGGCAGCTGAGGAGGTGGATTTTTATAATCGATTTACCTGCTGTCCAAAACGTTGGTAATGTTCCCCATGAATGGCAGCTCTCCCTATCTTGTGAATCTCTCCTGGTGTCCAGGCCTCTATAATAGAGGTAGAGAAATTGGGCAATTTACGGTCATGTTCTGCTTTTCATCCTTTTCTTCTTTCCCCTCCCCCCCAAAATGAAGTGGCAGGTGGGGAGAATATTCCCTAGCCTGCTAGAATGGTTTATTTCTTTCCAGAGAATGCATTGGCTTTCCTCTTCCAGCGAACACGGTCATATGGAGAAGACAGGAAACTCCATCAGAGCAAACCCAAAGCTGCAGCACTTCAGTGGCAGGGAACCTGAAACCCTGGCTTAGCAGATAGATCTGTCCAGGTGCTTCTGAAAAATGAAAAACTGTCAAAACACAGGCAGGCAGAAGGTGCCGGATAAAAAGTTGAGCAGTAAGGTTCTTTCAATCATTCAGAAGAAGCTCTCGTATCCCTTAAATTTATCTTTCCCTTCTGCAGATCCTTTGAAGAGAACAGGCTAGAATTACTTCTCCACTGAAAAAAGAAACTCTGTGGGAATTTTTTTTTCAGAGTTTTAAAGTTTTCTAAGTTTTAACAAAAAAATAAAACAAAATGTTCGCCTTGTACCCAGGTATCAAAAGAATTGATTTTAAATGACATGTGGAATTTTAATAGAATTTTATATTTCATCAGAAGGCATTTTATCTCAGACCTAGTGGAAGAAGCCCAGTTGAGATGTTCAGCTGTTTGTGGAATGGAGCGAAACTCCTCTGTACAGTCTCATGATGTTGTGGTCTACTTCTGAACTAAAGGCTCAAAGAAGTGCAGGAGTTGTCTAGTTGATACAGCTTCAAATCACCCGGTGGGCATTCCTCAAGGCAAGTCCCCCTGACAGAAATCCTATATATACAGGATCAGACATCTGTCTTCCAGAGTTACTGACTGTTTGTCAAGAACCTCTTCTCATAAAATTTTTAACTCTGGAGAGACAAGCACTTATTAAGGCATTATATACAAAAGTACATTTAAAATACATTTAAAAGCAAGCAAATATTGAGAATATCAAATCACAACATCCAGGTCAGTTTACTAGCAGAGCCGCACGGAGGGTCCTGGTGAACTTTTGACTCCTCAGGAAATTTTACACTAACAAATCTGCTCTGACTCCAAATGGGAATTAATAACAATGGAGAGGGAAATCCTGTGTTGCCTGGAGGGGCGCTGGGTGGCAGGGCAGAGAGGGACTGTGAGGGGGCTGTCCACACCTCTCCTCCTCCAGCAGCTCAGGGAGCGTTCCGCACCTCCACTTCACAGGTCCCAGCAATCCCAAGGGAGGCATCCAGAAAGGAGACGAAGCTCCTGTGACGAATGTGACTCTGTGCTGGGGGCCAGGAGGAGTTTCAGGAGCCTCTGGAGCAGCAGCAGCACACACACAGCTGCATTGCCCTTCCCAGCAGGGCTCACACAGGCGCCAGTCCCCCGGGGAGCAGCACGAGCCTCGTCCCTTCCCTCAGCCTGGGCCGCTGCAGGGGACAGCCCAGACCCCCCGAGAGAGGTCCCTGTGGGAAGGGGTCTGTGGCAGTGTGTTACACAGAACCTTGCACTGGAACCCATTTTCCTTTGCTCTGTGTAACCTACAGAGGGAAAAACGCTCATAAAAAGGTTTCCCAGCCACATTTAGGCAGAGGACTCATGGTGCTGAATGAGCCACGATGTGGAGACCAAGCTATTCAAACGTCTCCAGTTTTGCTGTGGATGTCTTTATTCACTATTTATAATTCAAATGTCTGCATTTTGGGGTTCTTTGTAGACTGTTTTAGTAATTATCTAAATTTTTAAATAATCATCTAAAGATAGTAATAATTATCCAAAAATAATAATAATCAGTTAATTTCCAAAGTAGTTAGATGGTGTTAAAGAACTTTAATGTAGTTGTCTAAAAAATGGGAAAAGTGTAAGAGTTAAAATATTTTTAAAACAAAACCCGTGTGGAACAACTCAATGTGAGAGTTCAGTTCAAAATGTGCTTAAATATTTTTTGGCTATGAAAAATCTGAAAAAATATTCAGAATAATTGTTGTATTTAATACGTGCCTTAGAAGCAGAAACCAATCTGATTCTGAATCTATCTGATAATTATATGATCAATCTTCTTACGATGCTAATGGATCAAGAATCAAACCAGCAGTCCTGATAGCTGGATGCTCGTGTACAGAATGAACATGTTTGGACTGAGTACTGTACAATGTTTTGAGAAGAAGAGAAAAAATACAAAGACTTCAGATGCTGACAGGACGACAAGTTCAGGTGAAGGTAGGACCCAAGGTGCTGCTTGATTTGGTAGCAGATGGATTTTGTTCACTAAATGGGCAATGAAAAAATAGGGAAGGAAAGGGCTGTGTGAGCAGAGAATTAAAATTCTGTGGCGCTGTTGAAGAGTGTGCAGTGCCTCAGACAACCACAAGCCCATTAGTCTGACCCCCACGTCACAGGGCTATAGATCAAACTGCAAAGGAGAGGATAAAGAATGGAGAGAAAAAGGGAAACAGGTTAAACTGCCACAGACTAAATGAGGCTGGGCTGATATCTGTGTGAAGCCAGGTAATTAAGGGTCCAGAGCAAGCAGGAGCAACAACAAACCTAATGTAAGTGAACTTCAGCCAGGCATTTAAAGACGACCACGCTGGAGAAGAGCTGGTTAAATCACAGAGCAAGTGAGGAAGTGGCTAATGCAAAGCAGCACGAGGTGTGCAGACTTCCTGATTACAAGGATTTTGGGGTATTGCCAATATCTGAGGAAGATCAGAATATTTTATGGGAATAACTAAATGATCATGAGGCCTGGAAAGACAGAAACAGACTAAATTCAAAAGCACAATGTGCAAAAGCACAACTCATACCTTAGTAAAAAGTCAACAAAAATGACTGCTCCAAGCTGACTCATCATCAGCTGAGAGCTAAAAATGATAAAGACGTCTGGGCAAACCAAGGCAGTATTAGGAGAGCTACAGTGGGTTGCAACAGGGGAAAAAAATTATCTGAGGTTTCATCTGTTACAGCATTTCCAGGGGAGGAGATAAAGATGTGTTAATGCAACTGTACAAAGCATTGCAGAAATTCTGTCCGGGGAAGAATTTATAGTCTAAATCATTCACACTCAAAAAAGATGAAGTCAGACTGGAATGAAGGAAAGGAATAAGCCTATCTCACCAAATGAGACCAAAACAGCCTACCCTGTTTTGCTTAGCAAAACCAAGCTTGAAATTGAATATGTTTTCATAAAGTGGGATAAACACCACCAAAAAAAAAAATCATAACGGTGACCTTAGTAGCAGGCAGAGGTATGAAAACAAACACACAACTACCAGATACTCTCAGGCTGCAGACAGGGAGTAGTTGCTTCATAAAAGGTATAAGGAAGGGGCTAACAGGAGGTAGACGAGCGAGATAATGAAATTTCCTGACAACATGAGTTTTGAAGCAAGTCAATAAAATGAAGTTTTGGAATAACCTTCTACAATTAGGTTACATGAATAAAAAGGATCAAAATTAAAAACCCTAATGCATTTAAGATAGAACTCCACGAGTTCATGGAAGAAGTATTGACCCGGCTGGCTGTGCTAGCAGGAGGCTGGGCTGGCTGGCCCTGCAGTCACTGCAGTAGGGACACGGCGCTCGCCCTTACAGCCTTCAGCAGGCCACAGGTTACACGGGGCTCTCAGAAAGACCTGACCACCCCAGAAGTCTCCATCCCAAGGAAAACAACTGAACGCTCCAAAGCTCACTGAGAAGTTTAGAAACAACTTCATCCTGAGCAAATCTATCCCTCTTTATGCTTTCTTTTTGACAGTTACGAGCCAGAGACAAGGCAGAAAACAAACTTCTTTGCCCCCCTCTGCTCTTGCCTTGCAGACCACGAGGAGTTAGATATTATTCCTGTTCCTTGTTAAGCCTGCAGCACTGCCCCGTGATTTATAGCCTTTAAAGGGATTCTGCAGTGAGAAATCTTTCCAGGAGCCCTAATGAAGGCCATTATGTGCTCTTAACGTGCGACTAATGTATATTTCAAATTAGTGGGTCTCCTTATTAATGTTCCACTGTTATGCTTATCTGATGTTTCCTTATACAAAATAATGAAACAAAATAAATGAACCCTTTAGCAGGAGCTGTCAAATTAGAAACGGTTACAAAGTAATAATTAGGGAAAATGGATCACAGTGTTCAGGCTTCAGCAATGATTGTCCCTCTGTGGGCCATTAACAAAATCTAGTCCTTGGATCTGCATGCAGTTTTAATGAAGCCACAAGTAAACAAAGTGCAAAACGGTGTGGGCAGGAGTTTGCTCACTTTATGAGGCAGACTTTCACTTCACGCCAGGGGTTTTCTCCCTCTTTTCCCACCCTTCGCTCCTCATGCCAGCAATTCCAGCTAGGGAGGATTAATTTTAAATATCCTCTCCCACTGGGGTATTTGAAAACCAGTGACGTGTTCTGGGCCCTGAGGTGCAGGTCAGCTGCAGCCCTCTGAGGGCGAGACTGTATTGCTCTGCATTTTTGCTTAGGAGGATACAGGACTCCCAAGGAGGATGTGGAGCTGCTGTACCAGAGCTCCAGCTCCCCGGGTGGTGTGCGGGGCTCGGGCGCAGGGCAGTGATGCTGAACCCCAGTGAGGGACCAGCCCCCCCGAGCCCTGCACCGACCCTCCTGGGGCACCGGGGCACCCGCGGGCGCTTCGGGAGGCAGCTTGCTCCTTTTCTGCGGGCAGTCTCTGCCCGGGGGCAGCTGGGGGGCCACGGGGGGATGGGGTCTGCCTGGTGCAGCCCCCGCTGGTGGCCATGGGGGTGACCGGGGCAGGGGGGACCTGGCTCTCCGGGGGCTGCTTGCTTTAACACTCCTCCAGAAACAAATGTTGGGGGTGGCAAAGGGGCTTTGGCACTTTCACTTTTGCCTTCAGTGAGTCTGGATAGTGCTTGAAACCATTGACAAAGCTGGTGGCGGTGATGATTAGGTTCATGTATTTCCTTGATAAGTATCTAAAAAGAGAGATAAATTGCCTGATTTCTTAAGCAACACCACCATTGCTTTCAATATCTCTGGTATTCCTTCATTTAAAGGCTCTTCAACCACTTCTGCTTTTCCCAAGAAATTCCCCTAAGGAGAATCTACTGACAAAGCTGAACTTGCTTCCCCGTTAGGGCTGGAGAACCCCACTGCTTCAGACTTCTTCATGGAAGGTCTGGAAAGGTCAGTGCCTCTTGTGATGAGAGTCCAAACCTTGGGAGGCAGATGCCTTATTAGAAAAAGTCATTGCTTCACTTCCACTTGACAGCATTTCCACAGCATTTACCTGGGAAATGGGTCCACAGAGCTCAAACTCCCCAGCCACTCCACAGCCACCACTGACGTGTAAAGCCCGGGTGCAATCCAGCTGATGTCCCAAACGCCTCCACCTCCAGCACCACGTCATACATTTCCCTGGATCCCTGAGCAGGTCCTCTCATGGCATGAGACATGGCCCAAAGTCAGTGTCAGTGGGCTACAAAGCTCATCCCTAGCTGGACAATGCATTTCAAAGCCAGATTTGGTAAGGTATCCCAAGGAAGAGAATGACTGGAGAAAATAGGTTCAATTTAAAGTTCTGTAAGTGAATTAGAACTGAAAAACTGACAGAAAGTTGAAAGGTAGGACTGTGAAATCTTCACCTATAACACAAAATTACTTTTATTGATTTATTTTCTCTAACCTCAGATGAAGTTATTTCTCCTTATTTTAAAAGTTAGATTTTTTCTCCCCTCCTGTCCTTTTCTGCTGACTGGCCATTGGTTTAGGGGGTTTTTTTGCCTCTTTTTTTTTTTAAATAAGTGTTCTATGAGATATATACCTGAAGATCCTAACACTACATTGACCCCACAGCAATGAAGCAGCCTCACAGAATTAACCAACTTCCTCCCACCTAATCCTCCTGCAAGTTTCTTGTACAAGAAAATTGTACAAGCACCAAGAAAGACATGGGCTTTGCAGACAAGATGTAGATAACAAAAAATCCAAGAGGGAAATGAAAATGACATTCATCTTATCTTCCTTTCTCTTCAGTACCTGTCAAGAGCTAAAGTTAATGGAAACCACTGTCTCAAGAGGTTTTAAAAAGCTTTTCCCCTTCACTTCAGCATTAACAAACAAAAAAAGAAGTGAATAATTAGGCAAACTCATTAAATGTATTCTATACCAAAACAGCCATAAAAATATACACTCCCCTAGTATCATTGCATGTCAGACCTGGAGGATGCCAAGCTTTGGGGCAAGTGCTGCTCTCATCCTCACCCTGCTCTGGGACTCGCCTGTGCATCAGGACCCTCAGCACTGGCAGGATGTGCCTTGGCTGAGTCACCTGGCAGGGCACTGGCTTCGGGAGAAGTACAAAAGCTGTCTTACCTTATTTCAGTGTCATTGGCTGGGTTTAGTTCCTACCTCAAGGTAAGTGATCCTCTTCTACCAGTGAAGACAGTTTTCTTTTTGCTATCAGTACTATATTTTCTAGAGTAAACTGATAAAAAAGCCACTCAAATAAGTGTGCCTGCAGCTGACATCACACACATTAATGCAGCCGCAGGGAATTTGTGCATATTCTCATTGAATTCCCCTTACCAATCAGGGATTCCTACATCCACAGAGAAGGACCATCCACTGAAAGATGTGACAAATAAAATCTCATCACCTCTCAGCTTTCCCCCTTATATGGAATATAACCTACTATAGAAAGTGAAGAGGAAAAAGTTCAACCATCCCTGCGTCAGCCCTAACTTTGTTATTTTCTCACTGACCATTTCTAGGAGATAAAAAGATTGTGCTTCAAAACACATTTTCCTTCATTGTATTTTTAAAGGAAAACAAGCTGAAAAAATTCCCGTGTCACAGGCCTCTAGTACTGAGGTCTTGGGTTCTGTCGATGGATTGCTGCGTGAAAACAAATGTGAGGAAAGGTGGCATGGCACAAATTCTGGTTCCTTTTTCAAATCTACTTTGCTTTTGTCTATAAACCACAGCCTCCAATGGCAACACAATGCCAACAGGTAGGAAACATGAAACAGAAGTTCTTGAATAAAATATTCCATGAGACTCGTTCGCATGGCTTGCTAGTGGGGCTGGGTCAGTGCTGCGTGGAAGCAGAGTCCTGGCAAGGGCATGGCTGTGGGCTGCCTGTCTGTCTCTACCACCCATCCTCTCCTCCTCAGACAGCTGAGCAAACCCTGCCCTGTCACTGTTAACGTAAAGCCTGCCCTGATCACCTGGTAGGAAGTGAGTCAAATTCTACACATTGGCTTTTTAAGCCACAGTCCTCTCTACAGCACTCATTTAGCACCACATACCCAGCTTAGGGACCATATTTTTTCTTATTAGTTAACTCTTTCTTGGGCTACATTACTTACAGAACGTTGTATTTAAGAGACTTAATCTGCGACAGAATTCTCACTGAGGCCGAAGAACATGGGCTGTAAAAAGCGAGATTAATATATGGCACACAGACAATTTGCTGACAACCTGATGGATGACTTGACTGCTGCTTTGGAGGAAATAATGCTACAGCACTAAATTCAGAATGGAAGTTAGCCTGGAGGCTGTCTAATTTACTGCAGCTTACATCAATTCTGAGTAAGGACTGGAGGCACTGTGCATGTCAAACACATCTAGATCTTCCAAAACCTGTCTGCTTTTAGTTTCCTTTTTCTATACCTGAAATTTCCTTCCAGCCAAGAGTTATGTATGTTTACCGTCCTACACATTGGTTGAATTACCCAATTTCTTGGCACAATGAGGCAGCAAATTTACCAAAGGCTTATGAACTAAGCCTAGTTGGAAGACTTGCTCAGGGAATTATAAGAACTTTAAAATTATAATTCTCAATAGAGTTAATCTAATTAAGCCCATAATTATGGAAGTTACAAAGAATTACACGAGGAGGAACACCCAGATCAGAAACTCTTGATCTGAAAATGGGAGCTGTGCCAGAACACGTTTCACAAAAAAAGTGCGGAGATTCAGTGGCCTTAGTGATGAAGCTGTTGGTCTTTGGCAAGAGTTGATGGGTCTGAAACCTTGGCAGATAGATGATTATCAGCCTCCTGTATGGCTTTAGACTTTCCATAAGCTCCATGTATTCGCGGACTTGTCCAATTCAGTGGACAGAGAAGTTCGTAAAAAGCTGCCATCCACACAGGTTGATGCAACATGAATAAGAATTGTTTTGGTTGGAAGAGACCTTTAAGATCAAGTTATGATCAACTGTTCCCCCAGCACTGCCAGGTCCCCACTGCCCCATGTCCCTCAGCACCACATCTCCACAACTTTTAAAACCTTCCAGGGATGGAGACGCCACCACTGAGCTGTGCAGCCAGGTCCAGACCTTGACAACCATTTTGGGGAAGACTTTTTCTCCTAACGTCCAACCCAAACCTCCCTTGGTGCAACCTGGGACCATTTCCTCGTGTTCTGTTGCTTGTTACATGGGAGATGAGATAGCATCTGCTGTGCCTTTCACAAGCAAAAATTCCCACAGGTGAGTTTGTCTTCCCGGAGCAGACAAGCAGAAGGCACTGCCCTCCCTTCCCCCACCTTTGTAACTGCGTGCCCAGACTGGAATTGTGCCCTCTATCTCCACAAAAAAAAAAAGTCCCTCCCCATTCTTAAGTACTTGAATATCTACACAACTACCCCATCCCTGGGATTAGGGAAAGTCAAGTTTAACATTTATCCCTATGGCCAACCAGAACTCTGCATCCATAAAACCCTGAATTATGGCCCCAAGAATCCAGGACAGGCATCACAGTGTGAGTCACCCATGCTCTTAGAAACAGAAAAAAGAAAATGTTCCTTAAAAAATGTTCATCACCCCCAGTGAACTCCTGGGTTCACGTTGCCAAGCGACCGCGCTGCATCTCTGCACCTCTGAGACCCACAGGTCAAAATCCAGTGTCAACAGAAGAATCTGAGAGTCCAGTCCTCATTATGGCACATGAATATGGATAAGGAAAAAGACAGAAGAGGGCGTCTACGCCCTGGGTTTTAATTCCTATTGCTCTTGATGGGGCTGCCAATACAAGAGCCAGATGTTTTCCAAATAAAAATACAGGTGGTTTTCCCCTTGCAAAGACTTGGTTATTCAATTTGCAGGTTGAGCAGATATTTTCCAGCTACTGTATGAAACCCACAGAGTTGGGTCTTGGCTTTCACTGACTTATTCCAGAGGGAAGCAGCACCATTTTTCAGCAGTAACAGCAGATACTTTCCATTCCCTTCCAACATCAAGTGTATTTTATTCGTATCTCCTCTTGCCAAATGCTTTAGGTGGGGCCATGCTGTCTAGAGTATCAATTATTTCTGAGCACAGAGAGCCTGGAGTGGGTTACACTACTCCTTTATATCTTTTTCAGGAAGTGATTGTCTCCCTGTACTCAGATGTGGTGAGGCTGCACCTTGAATACTGGGTTCAGTTTTGAGCTCTTCACTCCAGGAAGGACACTGAGGGGCTGGAACATGTCCAAAGAAAAGCAACAAAGCTGGTGAAGAGTCTAGAGCAAAATTCTTGTGAGGAGTGGCTGAGGGACCTGGGGTTGTTGAGCCAGGAAAAAAGGAGGCTAAGGGATAGATAGTCTCACTCTCAAAAATTCCCTGAGAAGTTAGAGCCAGGAGAGGGCTGGTCCTTCTCCCAAGGAACAAGTGATAGGACAAGAGGAAAGAGCCTCAAGATGCACCAGGGGAGGTTTAGGTTGGCCATGAGGAACAATTTCTTGTTTGAAAGGGTTGTCCAGGGCTGTGCCAGGCTGCCCAGCGCAGTGGTGGAGTCCCCATCCCTGGAGAGGTTTCCAAGCTGCGTAGATGTGGTTCTGAGGGACAGGGTTTAATGGTGACCTAGCAGGGCTGGGGTAATGCTTGGACTCAGTTTTCCAACCTAAACAATCCTGTGCTTCCGTGAGACCCAAGTGCATGGCTGAGCAGAAGTGGCAGAAGGGACAGATGGAGATGGGACTGTCTGCTGATCCATGCCCCTGCCATGCTGGTCACCAGGGAAGCAGCAGCATCCACGAGAAGCACCATGGGCTGGGGCAGGCTACAGCGAGGGGACATCAGCTAGGGACCATTTCAATAAGGTGTTTAATTGGCTCTTCCCTAGCACTAGACATTGAAGTAGTTAAATGGAATAGAGACTGCACTGGGAAATCCGTATTAGCTTAGAAAAGAAATTCCCTGGGCATACAACTAAACACAAGGAGATTAGAAAGTCAGTTAATTTAAGAGAAGCTGGAGAGAGGGGAAAGTAGACTAACCACCTCTGCACTAAAGCTCCCCGTGTTTGCTCACCACACTTACAAACACCACACTCGCCCAGTGAAAGAATCACAGAAGTTTATCAGGCAGATATGTTGCTTTTATCACAAAATCTCACTAGCAAAATCAAAGCAGGTACGGGATAGAGCAGTCCGACAGCACAGCAACATCACCTCTGTCATCAGGGGAGCAGCACTAACCAGAGGGACGAAGATTTGGGACAGATCAGCGTGGCTGGTGGAGCATTTGCTGTGAATGCAGAGCAGAAGCACTGCAGAGGCCAGCACAGTGGTTCAAAATATTATTCACGGGTCTCTGAAATAATAAAAGAGACCAAGGTGACTGTAATAGAGGCCAGGGAGGAGGCAGAGACAGTCTTCGAGGTAGAGGCAGCCAACCAGCATGGGGAGAAGGTATCAGCCACAGGGTCAGAGAGAAACAGCCTGTGTTTCATTTTGCAAATCATATATGAACTGCATTATCAAGAAGCAAAGTAAGGCTTTCAAATAGTATCTTTGCAAGTTCAAGCATGATCAAACGTGTGGTAAAAGCCTAAGTTACTGAGAAGGTGATTTGAAATAATCATGCAAGCACAAGGTAGCTATTAAGCCCTTGACAGCTCTGGCCACGAGGCCAATAAGGGCACATACAGTTTATTTTACAGTCAGTGAGGACCATCATGTTTCAGACTGCACTGTACCTTGCCCATGGAGTGATCTCTTTCACTGGGAGATTGTGGCAAACGAGGGCGTTTCTCTCCAGACAAGGCTGGACCATGTTTGCACATTTGTTATGCTTCCTCATCAGTAACTTCTTATGTAATGAACAGAAACTGGTGAGGCATGTGCTCAAATTAGCTTCAAAGGCAGAAGGATTTGCTTTGGTCAGTGATCCTTAACCAGCAACACCTCTGGTGAAGTGAAAACACTCAACAGCCAAGAGGCAGCAGCTGAGAGGTATCATGGCTGCTCCTCCCACCCCCAAATTTACAAGTCACTTTAACAGAGAAAGTCTATGCAGTGTAGCTTTTGGCTTCAAGACCTTGCTTTCCTCTGCTGTAGTCTCATCTCCTAGTTCTCATTCTCCCTCAAATTCTCTTGCCTGAGCAGAGGACACCAGGCACCAGGCACAGTCCTGCACACCATGTAGTGCTTGGCAAGGCTTTGCTATGGAGGAAATGAACATCCCAGGGTAGAGGGACACAAAGCTCAGAAACCTGTGCCCTGGCCTGTGATGCCTTGTCCAGACCCTCAGCTACGGAGGGTCACTCTGGTCTCACTGCTAGGGGCTGGGTGTGTGACATTACGGTGCCAGAGGTGCAGCAGAAGCTTACTGCCCATTGTTCCTCCTTCACTGACACCTCGTTGCCCCAAGACACAGCTCTTCCATCCCAAGGCAGCAGCCAAACACCTAACAGGAGCCCCTCCAAGGGGGGCTGTGGCAGAGATCCCTAAGCATCTGTCTCCCCTCCTTCTGCCACACTCTGGTTTGCATCTGTTGTCCATGAATGGCAGGAAAAGTGGACTGGAGGCAGCTACAGGGAGCAAGGTCAGCACCAGAAGAACAGACACAGAATATTCAAAGTCATGTGATTACAGAATGTGCCAACTTGAGAAGGAAATTTCTGTTTGGGGAGGATATTAGAAGTAACCCTAAGCCTTTCTCTTTCACCAAGTCTAGGCAAAGCTTGCAAAATATTTAGTCTGAATATTCCTGCAAATGTTCAAATTATTTACTTCCAACATACTGTCTCTTTTATCTTTTCCCCTTCTGCAAATATTCATAAAACAGGGTTTTGCTGGCACAGCTATTTACAGGAAGGGAGTTTCAATATAACATGCATGAATATTCACACAGTGATAAAATTTTACATTTACAAGCACCAATATGTACACCCCCACACTCATTAATCCACATAAGATAATGTACTGCCACGTGACTTACCCAGCCAGTCGCATGCAGCTGTTACAGCCCCAGCTCCGAGTGCTCACCAGGCACTATAAATGAGCAGCCCAAAGAGACAGATCCATTAACATTTGCAGAATGCACTGACTAATGCACAATTTTAATGAAATGGGATTATGAAGTTATTTTTATTAATGACATTTATGAATTAGAATGCTTCTGCAGATGCTGTAGCAGTAAACTGCTATCCCACAAGTCGAGAAGCACATTACAGTCACAGAATAAATTGCCGTGTAGTATTATTATTCTCTGTAGTTTTATTTTCACTTTATAGTAACACCTGCAATGAAACCCATTCCAACATTCAACATTTCTTGACTTCCAAAAGGCACAGGCCCCATCAATCTCGTAATACCTAAAACCTCTGCAACGTTCTGTTATACAGAAAGTGGTGGGTTTTAAGCTAGTGCCTTCACCTTAATCAGCACAGTATTTTTATATACAAAACCATCAAAACTACATGCAAAATGGAGCTAGAAGCAAATATTTTTAGCACTTTATTCTTGAAATGTGTACTTCCTTGAAGCAGGACAGGCAAGCAACGCTCCTTAAGAGCAATAAAGGGCTTGGTGCTGGCAAGTGCTAAGGGACACTGTAAAGGGTAAGGAGATCCTGAAACAATTTCCTATGTCATCCCTTTGCCCTTTGATGCCAGCTTAGTTCTCACCTGAGGTGCCCAGAAGAGCCCCAGCTGCTACGGGCGTGCTGGGAAGCACTGCAGCAACCAGCTCTGAGCTGTGGCAGGAGAGAGACCAGGTCACCAGTGAAAGGTGTTCAGGCAGTTTCTGAAAGAAAATTACAGCACAAGTTCTATAGAGTGAATGTATAATAAACCTAGAGAGCTTATGCTGAAGATAATGCTGAAGATAATGACGAGTGTTTGGAACACCATCAGTAAGGTTATTTTTAAGTATCAATAAAACTGTCTGTTCTTTACAGAAGCTCTCCAAGATCCACCTTGTGCAACCCGTGGCAGTTACAGCCAGTTCCACCCCTTAGCCAAGGCAACACCTGATTTTACACAGGACACGCTGCAATTCCACCCTCCCGCTCACCTTCCCTCTCAGTTTTCTCTCTCCTCTGAGGAGCTGGCCATTTTCCCCGTTTCCAGACCTCCTCACTCGGAGCAGGCTGCGCACAGGAGCATGGCCCTGGCACCCAAAGCCTCTGCTCCTGAGCTCCACTCAGCCAGCCGTGCTGCTGTACAGTACCTTCACTGGCAAGAACGCCTCCCAGCCTCCCGTGCCACGTTAGAACAGTGCTTTCTGAACAGCTTTCCTTCCCACTTCTTGGAGTGAGATGTGTCTGAATGTATCTCTGTATCTGAAGACCTGATCCCTCTTTGCCCCCCTGGATCATCCCCCGAGGACAGCAGATTTGTTCCTTCTAAGAGAAGAATTTCCACATTAATGTTAACCTCACGAATTCAGCATTTCTCCATTTTGTTTGTTGTGAAGACAGGGAAGAGAGATGGATTGTTCTAGGAGCCCAACCTGCAGAAAAAAAAAGAAAAAAATTATAGTACCCTTTTACTCTCAGGGAGGTTCTCCCCCCCGCAAGTTCACAACCACTATGATTTTTATCTTCTGCAGATCAGCTCTTGGACGCCAAATTTAATCAGCACAGTTTAAATTTCAAGATAGCTTTGTAACTTCCAGAAAGCACAGATAACAGGCAGGTAAGATGCCTTACCAACTTTCAGAATTACAAGCATTCAGATTTGTCAAATATGGATGTCCACCTGCTCTGGACTTCTTTTTAGGTTTTTTTTCCCCCTATTTGTTCAGCTCAGGGACTGGAGCAGTAAGTGTGGCAAAGCTCACGTAGTAACAGCTCAGAACAGAGCCAGCCTGGTAGGGCCTACAGAGCACAGGGACAGGTGTGACTGTTTCCCACCAGAGTGCTGCTTCAGGAATAAGACATCATATTGAGAGTATTTTCATTTTTAGGCTAGGTTCTGAGAGATCACAGCTCTCACATCGGTGAGCTCTCTGTTACCACTGTAAGCAATTACTTCAGTGTTTGCTTTGCCAAACTTTTACATGTCTCTTAATTCATGCACAAGCATCTAAAAAGTGTCTATAACCTTAAACACTTAGACCCCATGAAGAATGGTGGAAGCAAATTTGATTTGCTCCAGGGACAGGTTGTCAGCTGCAGCCGTTGCCCTCACAGGGTTGCCTGTCAGCTGCAGCAGGCTGGCACTGGCTGGCTGCCAGGTGCCCACCAAAGCCACTCCCACTGTTCCCCTCCTCACAGGGACAGGGGACAGAAAATACAGCAAAAGGCTCCTGGGTCAAGAAAAAGATGACCACCCATTTAAGTGATCTGTGGTCAAAACACTGCACTTACCATTGGTGACTGGGGTGCTCTTATTTCCACCTCTACTTCAAAGAAATCGAGTTGGGTTCCTGCTGTAGCAGGTGCTTTGTCCTGTCTCTCTGTTCGCACTGTTTAGCAGCTTTGCACCCATTTTGCTCCTGATGATAGTCCAGAAGAGCAGCTACCAGAGGCTCTTGTACACCAGCTCTGCTCTGACTCGTAGCAGGACGTGCCCACAGGCAGCTGAGGGGACATGGGTCTGCACGCACAGCACATCTGCAGGCGAGCTTCACAAGTCCACTGAGAAGGCTGAAATCTTTCTGATACCAACATGAATCAACAACACCTTGAAAAGAGAAAGAGGAAAAGTTTTCCACACCCTATTTTGGGAAATCTCTGCTTTCTCTTTCTCTCCCTCTGTGCTCACACCAGTTTTATTTTTGAATTCTCAAGCTCAGCAGTGCCATTTTCATCACCATGAAAGTCAGTGGTTGGGGAATGGCAGTTCACATCATGCTGGTATTTTTGGGGAAACAAACTCATCTCTTCTTTATAAAGAACTCGCTCCATTAAACCACTCATATTTTTAAATACACGGGTTAATGCAGGCAGGCAGGATACAAGATTTAATGCAATTTCTGTTGCAGTGCAACCTACTCAAAGGCAGTGAGTTTGCCAACATTTGTATTCAAAAGAATATTGGTGCTAAGGAGAGAAAGATGGACATACGACATCACAAACACTTCCCTAGACGTGACCATTAATAACATTTTTATTTTGGAATGGGTTTTGTTTTCATTGCCAGTACCATACTCTGTCTTTCCCCATTAGCCTTGCTCTGTGCACACACAACAAACAAATTACAATAGCTCATTATTTGTGGCACTTCTGCTCTCCAGAAGCTGTAAACCTCTGTTGAAGCTCCCCAGGTATTTTTCTCCAGTCATGTTTGGATAGAGAGTCATGGTTGGTTCAAACCACCTCCTTGTGCTTCCCGCAGAGCCTCCTCCAGCCGTCCCTTGGCGTGCACACAGCTCCCAGGGGACAGAGCAGGAATCAGAGCTCCTCTTCCCAGGGCTCTTTGCTGCACCTAAGGAATGTCTCTGACAACCTGACATAGGTGCTGCAAACACCACTGCTTTAAGCTTTAAGCTCTAAACTGGCATCACGAGTGCTGGAATAAGAACACTATCATTTTTGCTAGCCCAGATGCATAAATCACAGGTATCATACATGCACTAATTTTCCACTGCAAACACCATGTTTACAGAGTACCTTAAGTGCCTTTTTTGGCAGCAAATCTCAGGAACAACCAGCTATACACAATGATTCAACAAGACTTGTGTCTTCTGTGATAATTTTGTTTCCTCTAGTCTTTATAACTCCACTGTAAAGCCCCATGTAATAGATACACTTCTCTGCTACAGCCTTGAGAAGGAAAAGGGATCCTGACCTCACAGGTCATCCCTGTGTGATCCAGCCTAATAGTCAAAGGACATTACCATGGATACTTGATCCTTGGTGATTGGGTGAAGAGAGAAATTGCCTTTGAATCAACAATACACATCCAGGTTTAAAGATAATGTCAGGCAGACCTGTGAAAGCATGGAAGTCTGCTGTGAGCAATTCACTACTGTTGAGCAGAACCTTTCAAGATAAGCAAGTGGCGGAGGCTGCAGGAAGGCTTGGTGACCCGTGCATCACTCACCCTTGCAGATGCTGCTTCTCCTGTGCAGCCAGATGCTGCCCTGTCAATGAGCATCAGCACTGGCATGTTGGTACCCAGCACACCCGCACGCCCAGGTGAAAGTCAGCCAGAGGAAAGCAGCCAGTGCCAAGCTCTGCTCAGGCACCAGCCATCACTGCAGCAGCGACAGGGCAGAGCTGGAGAGAGTCACCTGGAGGAGATGTAAAACTGCTCAGGGGAAATAAAACCCATTCTGCTTCCAGCAGAAACAATTTCTCTCCACCATGCTGCCTTTGTTCACCAACCATGACAACCCTACTAGTCTAAGTTCAAGCCTCTACTGTCTGTACTGTGTTTATCCAAAAAATCCCACCCAGCTGCTTCATAGGACCATATAGGACGTTTGTGTGAAACAATACTTGTCTTCCATCACCTCCCACCACTCCCTGCCTGGTAGAACACCACACATCTGTGGGGTGTCCTATTCTTAGAGCAGGGTGTCATGAGAAGCTCAATAACTTGCAAGTGATCTGTAAGATGCTGCAGCCATCACTGTGTAAAGAAATTACCTGTGTTGTTCCAACAATATTGAGAGATATACTACACTACTGTCAGATACAAATATTTTTTTCTGGTAAGTGTGTATTTAAAGGAATTGGGGTCAGGGGGGAAGGGAGGAGCAGGCAGTATTTTTTCATGAGTAAATTCAAGGAGAGTAATGACGGAAATTTACTTCAGTGAAGATCTGTTTCATGTGAGAGAGTGGTGCTCTGCCACTGAGATAGAAGTATGGTGATCAGCTGGGAAAACCATATGTGAGAAACAAACAAAGGTCTTACATTAGATTGAACTACACCAAAGGGGAGAAGCACTAAAGCAAGCGCCACTTTCAGGACACCACCACCATCAGCAGTGAGCCTTTGAGTCCAGGGCAAAAGGACAGATCTCATCCTGGCCTTCAGCTTTTACCCTGCCACGAAAGGAGGACACCCTGTGGGAGACAAAATCCTTGGAGGGAATGGTAGGAGTCACAATATGCTTTAGGACATCATGTTACAGCAAGCAGTGCCTGAATTGCCACTGGCATTAAAAAAAAATAATTACACCCCTCTGTGCCTCAATTTCCACATGTGCACACAAGAAAACAAAACAAGCCTTGTAAACAAGGGAGATCAACTTGCAAATTTCAGTTAAACATTAAAAGTTCGACCTAATTTCTGTTTGTTTAAGCAGAGACATTGTAGCAATATAGAGCAGAAAGTGCCTGGAATTGCAACTTTAAGGCTACATAGTTGGGTTTGTGTTTTTAGAAGAAATTAGAGAGCACTGAGAGAGCGTTTACTATACCTTTGATAGAAACATAGTATCTCGAGTGCTGGGAATAAAGGGGTGACAAGAACAAGGCACACTCCAAGAAAGTGTGTGCATGCTTGTGTAGAATTATTCAAATTACCCAATTTTCATTAAGAAAAACAACGAATATTTAAGCATATTTCAAAGCCACAGACCACACCTGCCACAGCACGCCTCTGTAGTGTCTGGTGGGCAGCCCAGCCCCACAGCTCCAGAGCCAGACCAGTGCCCACGCTGCTCCCTGCCTGCCCCCAGCGTTACCAGTGGGCATCAGAGCCTTACCACCCACAGGGCATCTCACCCAGACCAGTGCCCACGCTGCTCCCTGCCTGCCCCCAGCGTTACCAGTGGGCATCAGAGCCTTACCACCCACAGGGCATCTCACCCAGACCAGGGCCCACGCTGCTCCCTGCCTGCCCCCAGCGTTACCAGTGGGCATCAGAGCCTTACCACCCACAGGGCATCCCACAGGTGCCAGGGCCACACTCTGAGACCACGCAGCTCTTACTGCCCCGGTTCCACCTGACACAGCATCACACACTTGGGTGGGGGGGAGGGACCTTAAGGTCCATCGGGTCCCACCCCCTGCAGGGACAGGGACATCCCCAGCTAGAGCAGGGTGCTCAGAGTTGTGTCCAACCTCCCCTGGGATGGTTCCAGGGATGGGGCAGCGACCACCTCTCTGGGCAGCCTGGGGCAGGGGTCACCACCCTCAGGGTGAAACGTTTCTCCCTTCTCTCTAGTCTGACTGGATGAAGGCCATAGTTAGAGTTTCCTGTTTCACAATGTAGTGCCTGAAATTAATGAGAGGCTTGGCACTTTCCCCACGTTATGCAGATCTGTTTCCCCTGTTACTACACTGCTCCCCACGCATTAGGTGTTGGGGTGCACAGCACATCGCAGGCAGGATGGGTGCTGGTTCTGCAAAAAGACAAGCTGTGAGATGGAATTTTTTAAATGATTTAGAATAAAGCATATTTTTAGGTTGGTACAGATAATCTATGAGACTCTTAAAAATAAAAAAGCAACAAGTCCTGCCTTCTTTTCCTACTTACACTGTAACAATTTAAATTTCTCAAAGCATATGGTGAGAATCAGAATTATCCCTTCTCCACCTACTACTCACAATTTCTTGCCTACTGATTTCAGCACCTAATCTATGGTGCTAAAACCAATTAGTGATACATCAAAGGTTTTTGCAGTTGTAAATTTTGGACCACTACAGAACATTAACACATGAGATCCTCATTATAAGCACAGATATGTGTGATCTTTGATCCATGTGATAAAAGATACATTCAAAATATGTTTTCTCTGGCAACCTTACAATCTCCTAATTGAGGGAAAAAAGCTAATTATATAGTTCTTGGCAAGGTTGGAATCTGCTGTAACAGGATCGTACACAGAAACCGAGTTGTAAATGAGACAGGCTAATTTCACTTCTGCCCCTTTTCTGCATTTTGCTTTCTAAAGTTGTGGAAAGTTATTTTTCACAAATCATATGCTCTAGTGAATGGTTTGAGGTCTCAAGGAGGTTACTGGATTAATATTCTGAACAAAACTTCAGTCCCACAGATGGGCTTCACTGCTGGCACAGAGCAGCCCCACCAGTGTCAATGAAACAAAGTCATGCCAGCTAAAATTAAGCATCAGAGCACGGATTAGTAAATGCCATGTTCTCCTGCTGGCTGGTTCCCAGTCTGCCTCTATGTGGTTCCCAAGTAAGTGGACCAAAAGCAAGGGGTGGAACTGGTGGTGAAGCAGCACATCAGACACTCCAGACTCCTTAACAGGCTCTTCGTTTTCTCCTGCCATTCCCCACCCCTCCAGAAAGGTCTTGCAGAGCCAGATGTAAAAATAACAAACAGAACATTGCCATTTGATATTAGATCACCAGGAACACTTGTTTATAGCCCTTTTCTTCCCTGGGGAGTTATTTTTCCATCCTTTGGAACCTGTGCCCAGGTCTACTGTGTATCAGCCTGTGTTGCCTCTAGCAGTGCATCAGGAGAGCAGTGCTGGGAGGTGAGGGAGGTGGGGCAGGCTGGAGTCAGTGTGCTGGGAGGCTGCACACGCCAGTTCCTCCTTCCCTTTGCTTCCCAGGGTGCAAGAACAGGCACTGCCTTGGGACAGCGAAAAAGGAACTGAGGGGAGGGGAGAAGGCAGAGGATGAGAGGGAGAGAGGGTGGGATGGAGGTAAGGGAGAGGGAAAGTCCTGCCCGTGAAACCCCCCAGTCTCAGACTGACCTGCCTGGACTGGCCAGAGACAAGCATCTTAATTTTGGAGTCACAGAACCACACTGGAGTTCCCAGCACAAGCAAAAGCAGCACCTCACCTGCAGCTCTTTGGCCAGGGAGACAGGACCCCTTTGCTACAGCTGTAACACCTTGGGATAGGAATTACAGAATCTGCTTGGAGATTCTCTTACTTGAGATGAGTTTTCTAAACACCATTTCAGGAAATGGATACTCCTTAGACTGTAGTTTCTTTGGGGTGGAGGATGCAGAGATTTTTGTTAACAGATAAGTTTGGATTCTCATTTTTTAAAATACTTATTTCACTAACAACTCGATAACACTAGGAAAAGAGACAAAATTTAAATGAACTAAAGCTATTTTTTAACTTGTATTCATATCAGGTTAATTCCTTCTCCATTTTGAAGTGTAATGCTACTCATGAAAGCAGCCTTTGGGGTACCACCAGGCATTCCACAACTCCTCTCCCTAACTGCACCTCCCACACTGACCCTAATTAACACCACAGGATGCCTTCAGCATTGCCCAGTTTATCTGCTAGGGTTCTCCATGTCTCACTGTCCAGAAAAGACTCTCCCTGATATAATCAGGGTCATCACATTTTGAATACCACTGGAATATGCTGGTGAAGACCATAGGCCAGCCAATATTGGGATCCTTTTTCTCGTTTGCTCCTCCTCATCTATCGAAAACCCCTAATATGACTTCTGAAATATTTAAATTAAAGCACAATTAAATAATCTAATTTTTCCCCATCTCTCCTGCCAAATGGAACGGAATAAATCTAATTCAAATATTATTCCTCTGGTTCAGAGGCAGACACACAGAATTTTATATTCCTCCTTTTTCAAGACACCCACTCCCTCTAAATTTAATTTTTTTCTCCGTGCAATAAAAAAAAATGAAATAACATTGATTTTTTTTATTTAATATTTTTCCTAGTGTGTCTATATGACATGACAGTGAATAACAGCATATGCCAAAAAAAACAATTGCGTAGCACCTCTGTATTGATTTGTCTAATTATACCTCTTTCCTCAAAACAAAGTTGTTTGCTTGGACATGACTGACAAGCCAGAGTGGTCTGTGCACTTGTCTTACCTTTCGCTTCCACACAGTTCATTCTCTCTTACAGTGGGCACCCAAAGAGACCCCCGACCCTCAGAGACCTTCCCCCGAGCCAGGAGCCCAGGCAGACCCCCGGAGAGCTGCCTTGTGCTGAAGTCCCAGGTAAATAAACACTCCAGTCTTTCTGGTGACCCGACCAGCAGATCGAGCCCGGGTTTGGGAGCACTGTGGTCACTGAGGCTGGTGTGAACAACTCCTGCTCAGCTCTGCCACAGCACCCCCAGGGCTCGGCGGGCAGCTCCACGGGCACTGCTCCGGGTTGTGCGGCCCCAGCAGTGTGCACGGAACCAGCCAAAGGGCCCCACGCCCACAGCTGGGTACCTTACCCACACAAAGCTGCAGCCTTGGGCCTTCTGTCTCCTCCCCACCCCTCTGACTGCTCACAAGCTGCACTGCTCCTGGCAGCATCTGCCCAGACACCCAGGTTGAGGAGGGCACTGCTGCCCGGGGCTCCGTTCAGAGCCGGGACCTGCAGACTCTGAGCAGCCTCGTGTGCCCACGGGAGAAGCTGGGATACAGCCCTTACATACCAGACACACCCAGGGAAGAGCATTCGTCATGCAAAGCATTCTCAGTGTATTTTTGACACCAATTACACATAAACATTAACATTTTGAAAGGATTGTGGTAGTATTTGTTACATGCTTAATTTCTATGGTTTCTAGCAGCACTTTCCTTCTAAGAAGATACATCTGATTCCCTCCTCTACAAATTAACTCTTCATATCTAATTGTTTTTTCTATGATAAAAATTCCCTTCAGGTAGATCTTATACACATTTTAATGACAGAAACTGTAGGTAGATCTTAGATATTAATTAATTTTCATTTTATTACTGGGGAAAAGGCAAGATGCACTTAAAACAAGCACAGCAAATCCAGAATCGGGGCAGCTGCAGGTGAAGGATACCTCTGGAAACCCAGACTAAACAAATCAAACCCTGAAGTTTGGTTACATGGGAAGGAGATTAACCATCATGCAAAAGCTGAAGAAGAAATAAGCGAAGCTTCTTTTTTCAGGAAAAAAAAAAATACATTTAGCCCAAATATAAGAACCGATCTGTTAGCTTTCATATCAAATATCACAGCCCACTTATTTTAAGCTACAACCTTCTTCTTGCTCTGCCACCTTTCTACCAGAGGCTCCAGCCTCTAACATTTTTTTGGTTTTTTTTTTAATCAGGTGCCGCTGAGTCTTTTAAAACTCAGCCACATCCACAGAAAAACCCAGCCGTCCCTTTTGCCCTTCCCAGCTGGGGAGATGTTCTGCCCCAGGGACTGGAGACCCCCCCTGGAATACCTGCTGGGGTTCCCCCTCCTGGCCCTGCCCCTGGCAGGGCTCTGCCTCAGCCAGCCCCGCAGGGCAGAGCCAGGCTCACAGCTGGGGACCACGCCTGAGGGGCACAGCCCCCGAGGGGATCGAACTCCTGTTCCCCCCTTACAGAGCAGACACCAGTGTCACAGTGCCACCTCCCTGCCTTGGGGACAACGGGGAGGTCGTCCCTGGTGTAAGAGAGCCACCAGTCCCCGTGCCACCTCTGGCAAGGGCCATTTATTATGGTGGACGTTTCACCCCTTCTCAGCCTTTTCCCGGGGTACTTTGAACACAAGATGCATCCAGTCTTTCCACCAGCATATATAAGCTTCACTTGATACAGCTGAACAAACTAATCACAGTCAGGGAAAAAAGGAAAAAAAAAGCTTGATACAGATGAACATCTTCCCCTGATCCCAAATTAGCTGTTACCTAACATTCTTCAGTGAGTGCTTTCTGTAAACACACCAGCCTGCAGCTTGCTCAGGAGAGGGCTGTTCTGTTTTTTTAGTTATTATTACTATTTTTATTCACAGTTTGCTCTCCACATGGCAGGTCTGGTTCCTCTGGATCACAGGGTTGCCTTTCTGCTCAGGTCTCCCTGACTTGCTGTGGATTTTCAGCTCATTGCTGAAGAGTGCTGCAGCCCATATTTAAATAAATGAATGTTCACACACATTTTACACCATTCTTTCAATGAATATTTTTAGAGACAAAGTCACACCTTAAAATAGTTACAAAAAGCTACTAAGACAAGGTTACAAGTGTTAATCAGAGAAAAAAGAAAAAAACAAAACAAAACAAAACAAAAAAAAAACACACACACACACAAAAAAAAGTTTAGAATGTATTGAGTTATCAAAGTTTACAGAATTCCTCTAGAAATCAGAGTGATGAGCTCAAATAAAGGACTGAAGTGCCAAAAGCAAGACTGGACAGTTAAGTGCTTAAATCTCAAAATGAAATCAACAGAAATGGATTTGTGATGCCCTCTTGGACCACAACTTCCTTCAGTTATTTACAGCTGTATCCCTCCTCACACTCAAACTTGTCCAGTCCTTGCAGCTACCATTTTATCCCTTTTTATCCCAAGACCAGCTGGGATCCAGAACCCACCCAAGCTGCCCGTCCCAGGTCATCTGCTCAGGTGCTGGCAGTGTCTGGCTTCTCCCCTCCTCTGGTTTCTGAGCTCTGCACGGGGCGGCCTCCGAGTCCCTCTGGGTCCTAGGCAGCTGCTCAGCTTATCAGCCCTGACTTCCTGCCCCAGAGCCGTGCTCACATTCCTAGCAAACCTTTCTATTTCTCTTTGCTGCTTTCTCAAAATCCGTGTATCTGTCTCAGGTCCCCTTTCTCTCCAAGAGGGAATCAGCCAGTCATGGACTTGCCCCGGGAAGCCTACAGCTGGGTTCCTCTCCCACCTTCCCCCCTCAGCTCTGAGCACCTCACCTTCTGCTGGGGGTGGGCATCTGCCTGCTCTCAGAGCCCTGGCTGCTGACGGAAGAGTCCTGGCCCCTGAGAAAGAAATACCCTCTCTCCTCTTGGTCCTGCTGCTGGGCCTCATCACATGGGGGACACAAGAGAAAACTGCAGATTTTTTTAAAATTGAGTGAAGGTGAACAGACTTAATAGAATGGCAAAAGTGCACAAGACTAACAAATTTCTTGCAATGAAGGCACAGGATATCTACTGCTTCTCAAAAGAAAATACACAAGCTTTTAATGAGGAAAAATGATCCTTCTCTTGCTCTGTTTTTAGAAAGGCTAATCTATCTGGCCTGTTATTTCTAATCAGATAAGCCACCTTAGTGAGAGACAATCCAATCATGTTCTCCAGAAATGTGAACATACAGGGGCATATACGTGTGCATGTACAATAACCTGTTCAGTGATGAGCACTTTGTACAGTGTTTCTGATGTTTCACCTCTGCCTTGCCATCCTCTTTTCTGTCCTTATTCCTCCCCTGCATCATTTTTCCTTCACTGTCTTTTTTGCCTCATAGAGGTTCTTTCATGCTCAGGTGAGACTCCCCCCAGTCCTGCCAGGAGCTATCACCTTCTGCTTCCAGACTGCTCCTCATCTGTCACCTTCCTGTTCTCAGGAGCCTTCTGTGGCTCCCCCACTGGCAGCCTCCTCTCCTTCTCCTTTCCCAAGGGACACCAGCGAGCACGGCTTGCCCGGGGCTCAGTAGGACCAAGGATAGAGTAGGATAGAGTAGGACTCTGTCTTCTCCTGTTAACAGTTTGAAAAGATTTCCTGGCAAAATGTCTATGTTTAATGGCATTGGATTTTGATTTTTATTAACATCTCCCCTTCTCTCTTAGTTCTTTGACACCTGCTGGTTCAATATGTGTCTTAATTTCCCCCATAACTCTTACATATAAGGATTAACAGGGGAAAATGTGTTTCCCTGACAGAAAAAAAAATATTGATTCTCTCCTGAATTTCCTTCAGCTTTATGAAAGTTCCCCGAAGACTCTCTACCTTCCTACTTTGTCATACACAGGGCCCTGTGCACTCTTGCTGAGCAGAGGAATTTAACAAGAGTTTGCTCCTTGTAGAAACAAACAAACCAACCAACCAACCAAACAACAAAAAAAGAGAATTTGCAAAAGTGCCTGAAACTATAGCATAAACAATTGGGGACTTAAAATTTTTGGGCCCACAGATGATTAATTAAATGTCAGACTTTACAAATGTCACCAGTGGCTGTTTTAGCAAGACATATGCAATTCATGGGCTTATTCCATTGCCAGCTTCCCACACTCCCAACTGCTGAAATGCCCCATCCCTCTCGCCAAAACTTCCACCTTTCTGCTTCCTGACTGGAAAGCAGCTTAGGAGAGAAGGGTCCTGGGAGGCATGGGGGTCCTGGTGGACATGGGGGTCCTGGTGGGCAGCAGGGTGAAAATGAGCCCGCATTGTGCAGAGAAGAGCAGTGGCAGCCTGGGCTGCACTGGGAGGAGTGCTGCCAGCAGGCTGAGGGAGGCGGTCCTGCCCCTCCACTTGGCACTGGTGAGGCCACACCTGCAGTACTGGGTCCAGTTCTCAGCTCCTCGGTACAAGAGAGACATGAACACACTGGAGAGGGTCCAGCAACGGGTCACAAAGATGATGAAGGGACTGGAGCATTTCTCCTACAAAAGGTGAGAGCGCTGGGGGTGCTCAGCCTGGAGAAGAGAAGGCTCAGGAAGATCTCATCAAGGCCAGGAAACATTCTCCTGCTCTGAGGGTGACTGAGCACTGGAACAGGTTGCCCAGGAGGCTGGGAATTCTCCATCCTTGGAGATTTTCAAAAGCCAACTGGACACAATCCTGGGCAACTTAATCTGCTCTGGGTAGCCCTGCTTGAGCAGGGGCATTGGATCAGACGACCTCCAGAGTTCCCTCCCAAACTGAGTCATTCTGTGATCCTCTGAAAATTTCAGATTAACCTCCAAAAGCTGGTTACATACAACGATAAGGATAGAAACTGGGGGATATAAATACCTGCCACTGGTGCCACTTCTAGTATTTGTGCCTTAGCAGCAGAGTTATTCATGTCTTACTCTGAATTATCTTGCCCTCCTGCAACGTCTTGTTTTGAATCATGAAACAGTTACTGTAAATGAGTACATTCTTCTCTTTCACTGCTTTAAATCTCCTTGATTAACAAAGACTATATAGATAATGCACTTTCCTTGTCCAACTAGCTTCAAAAGTGAAAAAATAGAATTTTCTAATTTTTCTTCCCCAAAATTCACAGAGTTGGTCTCTGGAGAGGTAACTGGAACTAGTGAGAATGGTACTTGGAGAACTAGATGTTTCTGACAAAGCTTCTGAAAAACAAACCCAAAGATTAAAAAATACTCTGGCAGCTTGAGAGCCAAACCAGCTGGCAGACCATGCAGGGAAATGAAAATATTCCTCTTCATAATAATCAGTGTGGGAAATCCACTGAGGAGAACCCACATTCTCTTTTGCTTTGCCTTTCTATTTGGGTCATCACTTTGCATGATTTCTGGATGAGGCAACAGGCTGTCACGAGTACTGCCTGAAGACAGAGCTTTAACGTGAGCTATTAGAAATCCTAGGGTGGGACTGAGTTGTAGAAGCAGACAGGCCACAGTAAATCCCTTAAGCCATGATAGAGGAGCAAACACAAACAGGCAGCAGTGCAGGAGGCTCAGAGTGGTTGTGAAACTGCACTTCAGATCTTACAGGCTTATCCAGAAGTGCCCAACAATTCAGCCTTTCACTTTCAAACGGGTATTTATCCTCCAGCGACTACGGATCCATGAGGCTACATAAGCACAACATCATGCCTTCAACAAAGAATAACAGAGCTGTTCAGAAATAAAAGATTTAAATGCATTTTTTCATCTAAAATTTATTAAATGTGCAACACAAAGGAACTAAAATATTTTTAAAAGGAGCACAGTATTTAAAAATGCAGTGTAGTATTTGTTTATCAGTCCTGTGACCATATTCTAGAAAATGTTACGTAGTTGTTTGGTGTTATAAATTTCAGACTACTGACTTTTGCAAATCTATTCTATTCTATCCTATTCATTTACAAACCTAGTCTATTCTATCCTAAAATTTTGGACTGCTGACTTTTACAAACATATATGCACACAACCCTATGGAAATCATTTGCCCAAACAGGGACTTTGGATTTCACAGCATCTGGATAATTTACATTGCCCATCTTTAAAACTCTTCACTATTGACAGCAGCTGCCAGAGAACGTCCTGAGCCTAAAAATGAGCTGGAAGTCTACAGGAATAATTATGACTGACTTGTGCATATTCCAGTGTCTGAGTGGTATCTGGAAACACGAGGCAGCAATCAGCTCGTGGTGAGGCCACGCGGGCGCTCAGGCTGCCCCTCTGCCATACCAGGGACCTGCTCCTCGAGCACCACATCTGCCAGCAGCTGGCAGAGCCGTGCTGGGCTCAGAAACACACGTGGTGCAGGATGAGGGATGCTGGTGAGAGACCAGACCCCGAGGTAAGTAGGCCTGAGAGGCACAAAGAGAAACAAGGATTGAAAGGAGCTGGAAGACTGAAAATCTGAAACTCGGTTTAATTAAGAGCCTTTCAGGCAGCTCCGTTGGCACTTAGTGCTGCAGCGAGATGTTGCCACAGACAAACTTCCCTGCAAACCACCCCTGCTGCTACAGCTGCCAACAGCTGGCTCAGTGGAGCCTCAGCCCCTCCTGTGCCAGTGGGGAGACGAGCAGGACAGAAGATGTGCAGCAAAGGTCTGTGAGGCAGCTCTGCCACCACCTGCAGCACGTGACAGAGAGCGGGACCCTGCTGGCAATCACTGCTTCCAAAAGATCCTCTCCTCTCCCAGGCAACAACCATGGCCTCACATCCCTGCCAGCCCAGGGACTCTCCCTCGAGAGCAGACACCAGATGCCAAAATACCAGTGTTCTAGCAATTTGGGTCTGCCAAACCAGGCAGCAGAGCAATAGTATTTTGGGTTTTGGAGTCTTCTGCTGTCCTAGGCAGGTACTGTCCTCTGGCTGCTGGCTGGGGCCCAGCCCCCCCCAGGCTCCCGCTGGCGGCGGGCGGGAGCCAGGCCTGCCACAGGCTCCTGCTGGCTCGTCGGGAATTAGGGATTAGAGAGCCACGGCCCCAGCTCTGGCTCCTGCTACCAGCTACACACTGCTTGCTTCCAAGGTGAGGGTTGGACATTGTGGGGAAACTGGAAAATAACTAAGGAGTTACTTTCATGGTCCTAATGATGGTCTGCTTCTTACTTGGCATTAATTACTCAGCATTTCAGGCACATTGGCTTTGAGGTGGCTCTCCTTCATGTAAACACATGAAAAGCCTTAACTCCTCCACAAGCTGTCCAGGACGGTGTATTTAACCCCCCTCCATACCAGTGGCCTTGTGCTAACCCACGGTCATGGCTGTGGAGGAAGTTCCTGCAGCAGCAGACTGCCTTGAGCTGCAGCTGGTCACCACTCAGCACCCCTTTAAGTCTCCCAGCTGCATGACGTTGTCAGAGAGTGACTGGTGCAACTTCAGAGGAACAGCATTTTGAAGGCAGTGCAGTGACAAGGGCCAGCAGCACGTGACACGTGAAGAAAACAAGAAAGGAAAGAGTCAGGTGGTGACTGGTGGGTAAATCTTGTTGTCTTACTGCTTCCAGAACCCTTTTCCTGGCTGCTTTGTTCTCCTAGGGCCATTAGTTGCTCTTGCCTTAGGAACCCGGATTTGTCACTAATCTCTGGGCTGTGGGACCTACTCTGAATGAGAACATGCTTCATTCATAATGCTCTAAAAGGCATTTTTGAAAGAACACTTTGCAAAAAAGTAATAAATTCAGATTGCATTGCTTTTTTCCAGAATCTGCTGATGAGCCCCTCACTTTGCAAACCCTGCATTGTTTTCTGCCAAGAAATCAGGCTCCTAAATATTTGCAATGTGATGTGAAGCAATTAATTTAGTCACTTAGCATCGCATTTCCACTTGTAGTCTTGGACTAGTGACAAGAAGATGAGAGAAAGCCCTTCCCACGGAGAAGTCTGTAAGGAACAAGCAGACATGCCTCCATCTGAGGTGAACTTGGAAAATGACAGCTGGGGGGGGTCACAAGAAAATTAATAAAATCCCATAGAGGCACTGAACTTGTCATCACTTTCTTACCAGTGCTATTGAAAAAGACTTGTCTGGACAAATTTATCCATTTATTCTGCCACACAAAAGCAGAAATATGTAACTACACTGACAACAACCCCAAAAAATAATTCAAGTGACAAATACTGCAAGTTTCAAAGAAGGAAGCACAAAAAGCCATTACAGCTCAAACAATAGAAGGTGCTGAATACTACAGACAGCTTGCTTTTTCAGTCACATTTTTTCCATATTGCTGGATTGAAGCAACTAATGAAGCAGAGGAATGAAAAGAGGCAAAAGAACATGAAAAAGACCGAAGGCGTGAAATGATAAAAGGTGTGAAAGACCAAAGGTGTGAAACAGAAATAGGAAAGAACTCCCAAAAGAAGAGGGGAAAGAACGTTCACATGTCAAGCATTGATTGGGCTGCACTGTTTCATTAAAGGCCATAGGTAAGGCACCAGCTTTAGTAGAACAGATCATGGGAACAAGCAGAGATGGAACAATTTACTTTGAGAATAATAAATTGGTTGCAAATTAGATCGCAGTTCCCCTTAAATTATTAACAAACTATCATCAAATCCACTTAATGAATGGGAAATAATTGGGAGGGGGCCAGCAAGGCAGATTCACCATTGGTGGTGGGCTACATAAAGCAGCCAGGGACCATGGGCACACGTCCAGGACAGGGTGAGACACCTTCTCCTCGACCCTCTGAGTGCACAGGTTGCTTACTCAGCAATATCTTACCTACCAGGTTACAAGACTTTTGAAGTGAAGACACACTCAGTTAATCCTAATGAAGGTCAATATACAATAATTCAATATACAAATTGGGTGCCTCGGTACAAGAAGGCATCACTACTCTGAGTTTCCCCTCTCCCCCTCTTCATTACTTGTGCTCTACCTGTACAAGCACCATCCTTTCCCTGCTTTTTTCCATGCCACACAGCTGATGGCACTCGCTCTCTCAAGAACAAACAACAGGACAAGAGGAAATAGCCTCAAGTTGCATCAGGGGAGGTTTAGGTTGGATATTGGGAAAAACGCCTTTCCCAAAAAGATTATTTATTTAATATGCTTCATAAAAATGCTATGCTTTGAAGACAGTTTGTGTGTTCACATTCACATGCAGCACTCTCCACAACTTGAAGAACATGCCAGCTCACAAACATACGTATCAGGTACCTGATGTAGATTTTTGCTTAATTTTCTAGTGATTTAGCTAGGATGTTTCCAAATGCAGCACAGGCACACACAACAATTAGAGAAATAATCCCACCGGGTAAAAGTAAGAAAAAAAAGCCTCAGCTGTCTCACGGTTCAAGTACTACACAGGCAGCTGGTGTGATGCTGGGCAGAAGGCAGCCAGCTGCTGCTGTCCCTGCCCTTACAGATGCACTAAAGCCACTGCTGGTCCATGCTGGGCAGGACCGGGTGTGACCTAACAGCAGCAGCCAAATAATGCAGCTGTGCCAAGCATATCCAAACAGCACTTTCATAGAATCACTTTGACAGGAAAAGACCCATTAAGATCATCAAGTCCAACCATTAACCCTCCTCTACCAAGTCCAGGTCTAAGCCATGCCCCCAGGCACCACATCTGCACGGCTTTTAAACACATCCAGGGGTGGCGACTCAACCACCTCCCTGGGCAGCCTGTTCCAGCACCTGACAACCCCTCCAGTGACACAGTTCTTCCCAGCATCCAGCCTAAATCCCCCCAGGAGCAGCTCGAGGCCATTACCTCTTGTTCTACCACTAGCTACTCATGAGAAGAGACCAGTGCCTACATCTCTACAGCATCCTTTTAGGTCATTGTAGGGAGTGATAAGGGCTCAGCCTCCTTTTCCTCACACTAAAGCTGTTGTTCATTTTATGAGTATTAAACTAGACTTTCTTTTTGCCTTCCCCCTGTTAGCATCTCTGAACCTGCTTCTTCTCTCAGGAGGATACTCCTGTAATCAGCATGTCTACTTCATAAATAGTAATAAGCTAAATATTTTAAAAATACTTCATAAAATATTTATTTTTTAATGCCCGTCATAGGTGAAATGCTGGTTGTTTGTCAGCAAGTGGTCATCAAAAATTTTGTGCTGTGAAAATCTGCAAAAGCTTTCTGGGAAAGTCTCGAAGAGGAGAATAAATAGTGTGCACCAAGCCCTGGCAGACACCGCAGAGCTGCACGACAGGACCAGCAGAGGGAAAACTTTGCAGTTTTGGTTTGCAGGCTGAGGATTCACACACTCACAGGCAGCTGCAGAAACATCTCCTGGCCGTGCTGCTTCCTAAAGATAAGCATTGTTTAGAGTGTCAAGGTAAAACGAAGATGAATTATCTCTTACTTCATGCTGAAACCTCAAATGATGTAGCTGCTTGTCTTATATAACCATTAACCTGCTGGAGGATGCATCTCAACTTTTCCTTCTTCCCACAGGGAAGGCTCAAACAGCGCAGTTACCACACAGACTGCAGAGGTGGCTCATCACGTGTCCTACAGGTGCCATGCCTGCAGGCAGCTCCAGTGCCTTCAGGACAGTCAGACCTTTAAGAAGAACATAGAACCATTTTGCTTGGACAAGACCTTTAAGATCATGGCGTCCAACTGTCACCCCAGCACTGCCAGGTCCCCACTGCCCCGTGTCCCTCACCCCACATCTCCACGGCTTGGAAACCCCTCCAGGGGTGGGGACTCCACCACTGCCCTGGGCAGCCTGGCACAGGCCTTGGCAACCTGTTCAGAGATGAATTTTTTCCTAATATCCAGTCTTTGGGAATACACGAAGCAGCAAGGAAACATGAGCTCAGAGACAGAAGTGCTCAGAATATTATGTAGCCTCAGGTCTGTCAAGTGTCCAGCTCCAGTTTGTATTAAAAATCTCTCACAGATGGGGAAGCATTGTCCAATGGAAAACACATCCAAAAAAGTGAAATACTGAAGTGCTTTTCTGAATCACCAGTTCTACAAGGACTTCTTCCACTTGCCTGCACAAGATAGCTCTGCTGATCATTTAACATGCCAAAATACGTGCTCAGTGGATGTTTAAACCTTGCAGGCTTGTTTTGTTGTTGTTGCTGTTTTTTCTACCTTAGTTTTCTCTTGTTGTTAACAGCTTGATGATGGATCTGATGGTGGGAATCAAGTCTTACTTAAAAGTCACAACAAAAGACGTCGTTTCCAAGTATTGCCTTGTTCTAACACTAATGAATGAAACAGCAAAGTTTTCACCATGAACAGGGGGGAAAAGCCAGATACTCACTGAAACTCACATACACCTCCCCATCCTCTTGGAGAACACTCAGATACTGCTGTGGTGAGCCTTCAAGCAACAAAAACACCTCAGAGCAGCCATACTGCTGCACGTGCAGGAGCCCTGCCTGTCCCACGTATGCCATCCACACTGTGTGAGCTGCTTTTCTGAACTGCTGCAGCTTTATATCTATTTTGCAACATTGGTAGCTAACACGCTTTGCTTCAGTAAGTTCTCACACAAAAGCTGCACCATTTTCTCTGCTAAGCCTCTGCAAGAGGATCTGCTGGAGAGGCAGCGTATCGATCCTGTTTCCACAGGGGATTAATTTCAATTGCCCCCCACGTGTTCAAAAAACTGTTTATTATTGATCTGTATTTACTCTTATTAAACCAGGACCAGATCCTACTAAAAAATAATCTTCCTATACTTATATATTTTCTAATGTTTTGGCTAAAATTCTTAGCAGAAAGAAAAAGTTCCTAAACTATTCCACTCTTGTTAAAATTAGATTTAGATGTCAATGCTCAGGTGAAATGAACCTTTTTCAAATGCAAATTAAACATGAACCAGCAGAATAAATTGCTTTGTAGGTCTCTATTTGCCTCTAGTGATGCATGTCACACCATTTTTGTTTTGCTTTTAGCTCTCATCTCACACGCAGGTACAGAAGCACAGTGGGAAGGTTTGTTCAGTTACGGGTTACTGGTGAAACATGAAACAGGCCAGGGCAGTGGCAGATTCTTTCAGAGTCTGGAGACTTCTGGCTTCTGACACTTCTGGAGTTTATTTGGCAAGAGTACTGCTGTCTTTTTCATTGCTTCCCCAAAGCTGCTGGATTATTTGGGACAAAAAATGCCAAGATGGCCACTGTTTAGTTTCTACAGTTGCACATAGATGCATTCCTTCAGCTTTTTCTTTTTTTATCCTTAGTTTAGATGCAAGCAGGGAAGCACAGAGATTTTAACTGTAACTTCTACAAGACGGCAAACTGGCAGTAGAGGTGTGCAGAAATTTCAGAAATAAAAGAGTAGCCGAGTCCAGCTTTAGGATGGATCTTGTATCTCCTAACTGGGAGACAGGGACATTCATTTCTTGCAGACCTCTGGAGACAGAAACCAGGTAGGAGGTTGGAGAGGCAAGATTCAAACACATTTCATACCTCAGGACCTGGTTTTGATTTATACAGTCTATACCACTTTTTAAGAATGCCTTTCAATGAGGGAGTTATTGAATTTTAAAACTATTGTTTATACTTTCTGTAGAAGATTACGAATTGTGTTGAAATATCTGTGATTTTATCTTCAGATCTGCTTTAATTCTGGCACAATTTGGAACAGCACTGAACACAGAAGTACGTGTAAGGCTGCAAAAACTGTTGATTCCCTTCTCTCTGCATTATCAAAGCACTAATGACCTTTCTCTCTCTTCTTTGAGTTAAATACTAAGCATTAAGAAGAAGAAAAGCACTAAAGAATGAAAAAAAAGAGACGTAGCTTGTCTACAGACTACAAGATGTGCTATAGACTCTTGGGAAGGATTTACTTGCTTTGGTGCAGTTTCTAAATATGTTCTCTTCTAAATGAGACTTGCAAATGATCCATAATCTCCTAGCCCTTCTGAAGATAAACCAGTATAAAAATACATGCCAGTTGTTATTCCTTGTCAGTGCAATGTGTCTCTTTGCCATTATCCCTTCTTTTGGGGGACAGGTCAAAAGCTCATGGAGACACAGAGAGCACACGTGCACAGAGGTCAAAGGAGAGGAACGTGGACTTTGAGTGTGGTTATTCTTTTAACTTTTTTTTTTTTTTTCTGTTTGCAAAGACAGCAAGCACGAAGGCATCTGTGCCTGTCTAAATTCAGCCAAAACCATCTGCCAACAAGTTGCAGCTAAAGGGTAGAAAATCGAATCGTGACTCAGAGAAGCTGGAAGGGGAGGTAGGAGTGAGGGTCCAGGCACTGAGCTGCCAAGTACAGAGACAGGTAAGTCGGTTGGAAGGGGATGGGGAAGCAATTAAATGAATGGGGGATATCCACTCTTGCCACACTTACACTGTGGAAAGCTGATAATTAAACGAACAGTTATAGTGCAAAGCACTACAACACAGAGCGAGGTTCATCAGATTCACACACAAACTCTGCTCCTCTTCCTCAGCTCCAAAGCATCATCATTAAGAAACTGGCTGCACAATAATTTGGTTGTTCTATACAACGACAGTTACCTGAAATCAATGCTGGCTCTGAGTTATGGTGTTTGATTGCCTAAATGGAATTATTTATCATTGCAATTATTTATTATTTATCACATCATCTCTTAAGTTATTCCTCACTATTGATCATATTATACTGTACAATTTATTTTTCATTTATGTTATCTGGATTAGAAACACACAAGAGAAAAATGCAGATAGTTATTAGCATGTTTTCCTCTTCAATAGAAAATGTTTTGGAAGACAGGGCAAGAAAGAGAGGATATAAGAGCACCATCAGTAAAACCTGCTTAACCCAGAAAGTGGGTTCATTATCGGAGTTATCTCAAGGTAACTTCCACTCATTTTCCCAATTGCCTGAGGTAACACTGGTCTTTCTGTGATAAAGCTTGTGAGTTTTATTGCAGTCATAAATGGGAACACTATTAAACACAAGCACAACTATCAAGAAGATGCAGAAAACCCAGCAAGAACTGAACTCGAGCTCTGTGTGTAGTAGAGCACTTCAGAAGTATTATTAGCACTGTATATAAAGCGGCAGCGTGTGCGTGCATATAGAGCTGGACACGGTGTGCAGGATGTTCAGCAAGGATTACAGAAGTCAGGAATTCTGTTAGGCCCAGACAGTCCCTGAACGTAGGGAAAGTCGTGGTGTGCAGAAGCCTTGGGGCTGTCACTTGGTCTCAGAGCTTTCAGCTGAGATGCATTTTTCCCCAGCTCCCTCCTGGGCAGTCCCCTGTTCCCAGGGCTGTGGCGCAGGAGAGCGGAGGGCACAGCCCAGGCTCCAGCCCCAGCACAGGGCTTGTCCAGCTGCCTTTCTCACACAACATTTCTATCTTGCATTTCTAGAAACGTTCTAATCTCTCTAGTGAACCACCTCAGCTGCTCATGCCTCTGTCTCCCCACCTCCTCCCTCTCCTGCCTGCTGAGTGGAAGATGGGCAGAGGCGTGTGCCATTCAGCTGGAGGGGGTCTGGTGCCACAGGCAGGGACGGGCTACCACAGCTCAATGACAGAAATAGTGATAAACTTCTCCATGAGACAAATAATTTGGTGCATATCTGAAATTCATTCAGCAAGCAGAGGGAAAGTTGACTTTTAAGCCAAGAGCAAAATCTCCTAGATGGTCCCTTTCAGCCTTTGAATTGATCTAATTATAGGAAAACCATCATTTTACCAGGAGCTTCAAATATCAAAAATGACTAACACTTCTTAAGGTTACTGTGTTGGAACAGAAAAATTTAATGGGCAAAAAAGGCATGAGGAATACGTGTGTTCAAGTAAATATTGACAGTTTATGTCTTTCCTTTAGTCTCAAAGTGAAACAATGTTGTTTGGGGACAGTGGTGATTTTCGTTTAAACCCCCCAAAGTTTCTGCCCTGACTTAATCATTTTCTCAATCACCAAACCAAAACAATCCACTTCTGATCCAGCTTTATGGTTAGTCCCAGCCTGAGGGCTGCCTGGTCTGGTGAGACTTTCCCAATCTGGTTTACCTCAGATGTAACCTCCCCCATCCGTGCTGAGCACAACTGTAAATTAAAATCGACCTTATGAGCTCAGCCCAACTTTTGGGAAAGTTTAGCAGTATACTTTAATCACTGGATTTGGGCTGAGGGGATGGATTTTAACAAGGCGTAAGATTTATGCAGAGATAAATATAGACTCTCAGGAAGAAAATATGAAAGCATGAGAGGCTATTAAACTTAGGATGAAAGATCTAGGAGCAAGACATTGTAAGTGATTCATCCTACAGCTAAGGAGCAAACTTTTTGCCTAGCATTGATTATCTCTATCTCTTGGGATGCAGAGCTTGTACAAAAATAAGTGAGGACTTTCTCCCTTTCAAAAGATACTCCTCCATAATACTTGAAAACTACCTAGGAAGTGTTTATGTATATATTAATTATTGGAAAAAATTGAAATGCCCAATGGCCTGTAAACCCTTTCAGAATGCAAATAAAGGAATAGAAATCCATTTTAAAGAACTGCCTCTCAAAAGACTGACAGGAAAGCAGGTCTATTAGAGTAAGAGTTATTTTATTTTATCAACCTGAAAAGAAAGGAGAGATCAAATAAAAACATGAAGTACAGAAAAGTAGAGTCCCATATTGGTCTTTCTGGTTTACCACCAACTTTATCCTCATCAAATAGGATGCTGGAGGTGAATTGTATCTTGGAAGGCTATTTACACAGAAAAGAAATGTTCTGTGACTGGAAATGAGAATCCTGAGGAACAGCACATGACCCAGACCACACGCCAGCCTGGCTCCCCTGCCGCGGCCACCGCTATTTGGCAATCACCTACCAGTGGGCCAGTTGCCTACCCCAGATTGTAGCTCCCTTAACTTTACCCTAGCCAAACAAGGACACTCGGCTTCTGTTGGAGGTCTAAAAAGGGAGTCCCCTTAAATTCCTTAATTCCTTAAGAGGCTAGTGCCTTAATCTCTTTTCTTGGCAGTCCTTTGAATGAGAGCTTCGAGGGGGATGGACCTTTCTGCTGCCAGCATCAGGGTGCACTTGGCTGCTGTCTTCTCTGGGAAAGTCTGCCCAGCCAGGTGATGGTCTGAATCAACTGGCATGGCAGCCCAGACCACCCTGGAAAAACAAAACCTGATAATGACCATGAGCTGGGAGGCTGCCAATGACAGACGTGCTCATGGCACTCAGTCTGCTCCCTGCACTCATCCGAGGAGAGTTTGGGAAAGAGGGGAGAGCAGACAGCACAAGCTGCCAAGAGGCAGCAGCCCACAGTTTTCATAGCCACTGTTTTCGTGACTACTCAGTCTTGGGCAGGAAGCAGATACTGGGGACTGAAGCTCCCTGAGCTTGGAGCAGGTAGATGGGTGAGTGTGCAGCTCACCAGTGCTACCAGCACTGAACGGGAGAGGACCAAGGTGAACACGCTCCATGGGGGGGCTCTAAGTGCACCTTTATGACAGTTGCTACTCATGTGTGATTTTGTGTTCAGGCCTTCTAGGGTGTGCAGCTATAACAACTGGACCACGTTCCTCACCCAGGCTTGGGCTCTAACCCAGCTCACCAGAGGGAAGTTTCCACCCAACAAGATCACACAATATATGAAAAGGCCAGACAGGTTTTTCAGGGCCACCTGCTATTTGGCTGGCATAAAGAATAATGATTACATTTCTTATTCATGGTGTAAAAGCTATTCCAGATGTTCACAAAAACTCTCTTAGTGATCAGAAACAAAAATTTATACTGCTTGTTCATGGCAGAATTTTTAATCCAATTTTCTGCAGTAAGAATTCAAGTGAGTATATGTCATCACAGTGTATACACTTCAAGGTGTCACATATCTTATATTACCTATAGCATCAAAACTCCAAATTGTGAATGCATGATTGATATAACCATTAGCAAGATTGCACTTGGAAAAAAATTTTAGAAGCCTCAACAATCAGCAAAAGTTGAAAAAAGACTGATAACCCCCATGTGCACAATATTCCACTTGTGACAGCATGGAAGAAAGCCTCAGCCATCACCAGGCAGAGCTGCAGTGTCTAGAAAGAGACCTCTATCATACATCAGAGAGCCCTTCAGGGCTTACCTAAGTTACACTCAGAGCTGTTCCTCCCCAAAGTAACACTAGAGAGCAAAATTAAGGGACAAATTCACTGTCCTCTCCTCTGTTTCTCATTCCTTCCTTGCTTTTTATTTCTTAGGAAACTCCACATTCTTACCAACAGAAAGCCTTTTGCATCAAGAAAAGGGCAATAACCCTGGGAAAAGAACTGACAGTGCATTTCCTGAGACATGTAGCTATAAGATCTAACTGTTGAGTTGGGGGAAGAACAAAAGTTAACCAAGGAAGTCAGTGATGCTGGAAAACAGTAGGATTCCGAGCATCTCAAAGCTTAGAACATCAGTCTCCTGAGTTACATCCATAAGGTCCTACTCTTCAATAAAACATTTGTAAGTACTACCTGTGCTCTCTGAATCAATGGAGATTGATGCAGAAAGAGGTATTACCTTCTAAAAAAGAAAAATGTGCAGTGTGCAAAATCAGAAAAAAGATGATCCATTAAATGCTACTTCATTTTATCAAAATACTCACAACCTTGAAAGCTGGTTCTGCTCCACGAACATATGTAATGACTTTTCAAAAAAAAACGTGAAGCTATTTGTGCAACCAAGTCAAAGTGGCATACACTTATACTAAAAACTTGTATGAATGACAGATATATTTGGATGCGGGAGTAAAACTATATATACTGAAACCACACCTGGAAACAGGTAGCCTGTAGTTTTACTTCACACAGGCAATGACCCCTGTTGTTTCTATCAGGGGTTTCCTTTGGGCTGAAAATAAAACAAGTAGGAGACCAGTTTTGCTCCTTAGAAAGTACGTCTAACTCTGACGATTATATTGATATCATAGGAGGCTGCAGCAGTGGAGACACATCACTGTGGTAGGTCTGTACCCACAGCTCAAGTCAAAAGTTGAATTAGTAGATACCTCTGGGTACCTATGCAACTGGCTTGTCAAAAAACATCACAAAAGATTAGAAGTCCTCAACAAATCTTGAGACTTTAAACCTCAAAAATTCTGTAATCAAGATGAAGTTTTCCAAGGGATGGGAAGTCATGCCCCACTTGAAGCACTAACTTGATACGGAAGTCTGTCGGCAAATTGGAAGAGAACAAGGTACTGGCAGCTGTAATCTCCCTGATGGGGCTAACTTTTACACTTTTATATGTGCTATCATCCATGATTCTCTTCAGAAGGAATGCATCAGCAAATCTTTAAAGACCCTGTTGGGAAATGTAAAGTAATTTTAAAATAAGAAAACAGAATTTAATATCAGCTCTTGATGCTTACTGCTTAGGGTCTTTGAAAATTATAAACACATTAAATTGTTGGTCTAGTGTTATTAAACTAATATTTCTTTTTTATTTTACAGTTCATGCTTTAGAAAAGCTTTATGAACTCTCCACAGTTCCAAAGGCTGGGGTAGATCATACTGCCCCATTACTGCAAAACATGGGCAGTTTTTGTTAAAGTCTCCCTGACAGCAGCTTTGTGTGTCTCATTAGGAAACCGAAACCGAAGGAGGTTCTGGGGTTTGTGTCTTCCTCGAAACACTTCTTCATTGCTGCTGCAAATGGGTTTTGAGTTGCACAGGTAATTAGTTGTCCTAAAGCATTCTGCTGCTTGTCATCCACCCGTTTCAGCCTGTGTTTTACAGCTGGGAAAGCTCTGGGACACACTGTGTGTGTGCTCAGCATCTACCACAGCGAGGCCCAGCCTGGCTGAGGATTACCTGTGCCAATATTCATCTGAGTAATTATAAACCCTGAGCCTGGGAGAGCTCTTTGAAAACCAGAAATAAGCTGAAGCGAAGAGGTAAATATTTTCCTCTGTTTCATTGATGGGATGTATTTAGTCAAATGGTGCATAAATTAGCATAGGCAGCACAGTTTATAAAACTTCTTTTGCAAGAAATCAGAGCATCAAGCTTTGAACATGAAATTTCTTTCTTGGGGGAAATCCCAAAGATTTTGGAATTACTAGTGCTTCAGCAGTGAAAAAAATAATATTTCTGGATATTTCTCTTTTTTAAAAAAAAAAAAAACAAAACACATTATTTTGGAATACATAAACTATTTTCAATTATCTCGAATGGCAACATGCATACTAACTGCATTGTATGTTATTTAAAAGAGAATGTTATTACATGGAAAAGTTAAAATATCACACTTTCACTAAATCAAGTAGATATAAAATCATAACAGTCCTATCCTGAATTGTTTTGACATTTGGAAACTTCATTTCTGATCAAGTAGGGTGAAAATCTGAAGCTGGAGACAGAAAAAAAAGATACATCTCTCCTGATTTAATGACACAATGAAAATAATCTAGGTGATTCAAGGCAGATGTAAACTACAACAAATGTTTGGACTTTAAGATCTACCATTACTGTCTACCTTTTTTTTTTAGCAGAAAATCTCACTGTTGATCTGAAAAGGTACTGAAACAGAAAATGCAAGAAGTCAGTGAAAGGATAGGTAGACATAAAATCTAACCTGGGGTGAAGCTGTCTGGGGTGAACCAGGAGCAAAACAGAGGAACTACTGAAGATCCAGGATTGGCCATTAAGAAATCAGTTAGCGCTTGCAGAGTAAAATATGTGGCCCACTGAGAAATGCAGGTTGCAGAATGGAAACCAGTCCTCAGAGGCAGGCATATGAGTCAGCTATGAAAACAAAAGACATCAGAGTGAAATAGAGCAATGAGAAGTCAGAATGCCCTGACAAATGGAGCTGAGCACAGCATGGCAAACACGACGAGCCAAGGCAATGCCCTGCGCTGGAAGGAGAAGCACAGTTCAGGTTGGATGATGTCTACCAGGGTTTACAAGCCCTGGCACCACATTCAGAGCATGAACACAGAGCATAAGCAGAGCAGTGGACAATTTTGCAGCCAAAAGCTAAGGATTATAAATCTGAAAACTAACAGGACATGAACACAGAGACCACAAGCAAAGTGGAAGTGTAGCAGTGGAGGAAAATCCACACGTATGAAGGGTAAGAGGTTGGAATTCAGAGAGTATAAACAAAGAGTAAACGTGGAGAAGAGGACACTGTACAGAGAGGAAGACACCCAACATCCAGTGTGAGTGTAAGGGACCTTTTACCTCCTCCCTTGTGAGCTTTCAGAAATCTGAGATATTAAATAACTGGAAAAGTTTGAGAAAGTCTTGAGGAAAGAGGACTATGCTCAGCTGAAGACCAAGTACATGTGGGAAAAGTCAGAAAGACCTTTAGCCTATGGCTGGGGTTGAAACAGGAGACATCCATCTAGACTCACTGGGAGCTGTAGAGCAAGCAAAGCATTGACCTCCTTTGTTATATTGGCAATATACATGGGACTTCACCTACATATAAACTAACACAAGTACTAAATAAATCTGTGAAAAGGAAACGTTTTCATTCCCTAGCAGGGGATAAATCCTTTGGAGAATGGCACAAAGCCCAGCTAATGGGCTTCGCCAGGCCCACCCTGGGTCACCGTGACTGCAGCTGCACTGTCCCCCCAGGCACAGAGGCATGGAGGAGCGTGGTGACACCAGGCTGGCTCCAAACCTGTCCTCTGGGCCCGTGGCTTGGCAGCAAGGAGTAGCTGAGGAAGAATCACTGCTTCAGCTGAGGAAATCAGAGCTCACTCAGAATTGTCTCAGTTTCTTCTTTTAAACCATCTCCACAAACAAGGGACAGCTGTGTGGAAAAGTATTTTTCCAATATAGGAAAGGTGTATTTTTTCAGCCAAAAAGGGGAAGTATCAAAGTCATCTTATACTTGCTGTGCATACACACCCTGGGCACATGCACTGTGAGACTGTCTGATTTACTGGGCTGTTGTCACAGCCAGGTTGGTTTGACACATTTCATCGTAAACAGTGCAAGAATGTCTAGGCAAAGGTGTTATCTCTGGCTCAGAACCAGTGCTTGCCTGTGGAACCTTGAGGTGCAGTAGAGTAGCCTGGTGCTACATCAGTGTATGCTTGTACCTAAACGTGCATCAGCAGTGTGTGCTGGCCTCCTGAGCTGCATTACCAAAACAGCCTGTCGACCAAAGAAAGTGACTATTCTCCTTTGGCTGGCACACACCACATCACATCCCAGTTTGGGCTCCTAGGACAAGAAAGACATTGCTTATCTGGAATGAGTTCAGTGGAGGCCACCAGAATGGTCAGAGATGGAGCACTTGCCCTCTGAGCAGAAGATGCAAGATCAGAGCCGGTTCAATCTGGAGGCAAGATGGCTTTGGGGCACCTGAGAGCAGCCTCCTGTGCCTGCTGGGAGGTCAGCAGGAGCACAAACCCTCCTCATGGAGGTGCGTGCAAATGGGCGAGAGACACCAGTCACAGAAAAAAAGGGGAAATTCCAGCTGGGTCCATGGAAACAAGTTGGCCACAGCTGTCCGTGAGGACAGCCAAGCATTGGAATAGGATGCCCAGATGGTTTTGGAGTTTCTGTCATTGAGGTTTTAAAGACCTGACTCAACAAACCCCTGAGCAACCTGGTAAAAATGCTGATTTCACTACTAACTCTGCTTTTAGCAGGATGTTAGAGCAGATGACCACCCGAAGTCCCTTCCAACATTCAAGGTCCCATGGAAGGGCATCTTCCAAATTCTCACATGCTTAGCATTGGGTTATGTGAGTCACTGAATGTTTCCCATTTACTTAAGAAAGGTTTGAGTGCAGAGTAAGTCCATGAAGAATGTTGCAAATTATAATATGGAAAAATACAACCACTCCCAATTCCAGTTCCTAATGGTGAATGGGATTAACAACAGGATGTCTTGCCTGCTAGCAGGAAGACTTAAGATTGTGACTTTTAGAAAATCTCCAGCTCTTTTGGCAGTCAGATCACATTTTGTTTAAGAGCTAGCATTGTTTTAAGACTCTAAGAGGTCTTAAGAGTCCAGGTCTCAGGTTCACATCATGCATATTTTCCTTTTAAAGGGCTGCGTCTGACTAGTCTATCATGCATTTTCCTGTATTCTCAAATATTTAATAATAAATGATTGAGAAAGCTGCAGGTCACCTCAATTAGTCTTTTTGAGTGTGCGTGTGTGCATTAGCATTACTGAAAGGTCTGTTACTGCTTAATTAAGCTCACAACATACTTCTTTACATTGATTAAGTACCATGCAAGTGTTCCAAGTTTAGCTGTTCAAAGTTATGATAGACATCTAAGTCAGATGCAAATCAGAGGACCAAAGTTAAATACCTAATTTCCGTATATAATCTATGAATAAAAGTAGATACTTCCACGAAAGGCAATCAGAACATCATTAGCTCATCTATATTAACTTGTATAGCTCATTAGCTACCTCCTAGTTGACATTTGTCATAATCTGTTTCAGAGGGTAGCTAATGTTACTGCTCCACATGGTGGCAAACGCCCCAGTTAGAAAGGGCCAGGAATTTTCCAATTAAATGGAATAGGCATGAGAGGTTTTGCTGGAAAAGGGCCATATCCTTGATGAAAATCATCAGGCTCAATACTCATTTTTTTTCCCCCAAAATAAAGCAGGAAGCCTTTCCACACAGAGAATCAGTACACTGCAAATCTAATGAAGAGACAAATGTCACAACTATAGGCAACGTGGTTACGGTGACTGCCTCACTGGAGAGCAGACCTCTGCTATCCATAGCTTCCCTTTCACCCAGAAAAATTCATGTTGATAGAGTGTGTAGATCTTCCACAAACTCTGGAGAATCATAGAATCATAGAGTGTCTGGGCTGGAAGGGACCTCCAGAGGTCATCTAGTCCAACCCCCCTTCAATTAGCAGGGACATCTCCAACTAGATCAAGCTGCTCAGAGCCTCATCCAGCCTGATCTTGAATGTCCCCAGGGATGGGGCCTCCACCACCTGTCTGGGCAACCCGAGGAGCACAAGCATGTTCAGCCTTTCCAAAGGTGATGACAATGATAACGAATATTCAGCAAACTGCAGGCTGGTCTAGAAAAAGAGCACAAAGTTTCCCAATAATTTCTTCTGGATCTTCTCAATAAAGAATAATTAATACTGTAGAAATGAGAAAGAATCCCGTCGTGTCTAGAGGATCAAATAAGGGAGAAAAATCTGCCTCTCTGGTTCATCACAAATTAGCACATGGGCATCAAAATGACAATGCAAGCACCTCCAAAAGTAATTACCCTTGTTGACCTGAGTGGCTAGTCAACATATTGAAGCTGTGGTCACACACCTTGATCTGGCTGCAGCAGAGCCAAGTGAAGAAGCTGCCAGCCCCAGCTTGTTCCCAGCTGTCTGCCAGCTCCACAGTGCTGGAGGTTACTGACTTGGGGACCCGCTGGCAAAGCTGCCCATACCAGCGTTCTCTGTGTCAATAAAAACAAGCCAAATGAGCTGAAATGTCATGAATATTAGGTCTTCTCTGGGCTAGACTGTTGTAACTCAGCTGGGTCCTGAGGTGATCTCCTAAGCAGCCACGTCAGCAGTGCTGGGGTCTTGAACCACAGCTGCCTTTGGTCAAGGACTGTTATTGTATAGAGAACATGGAGACTGTTCGAGCATGGGTCCCCCACGGGCAAAAGTCCTGCCAGCAAACCTCCTCCAGTGTGGGCTGCTCTCTCCATGGGTCCTATGAGGCCTGGAGCACCCTGAAGAACTACACCTCGTGGAAAGGACCCAAGCTGGAGCAGTTTGTGAAGGGCTCACGCTGGAGAAGCTCATGGAGGACTGTCTCATATGGGACAAACTCCACACTGGAGCAGGGGAGGTGCATGAGGAGTCCTCCCCCTGGGGAGGAAGGAGTGGTGGAGACAATGTGAACTTTCCTGTCCCAGCACCACTGGGTGGAGGGCGTAGAGAAACCCGGGAGCAGAGCTAAGGCCAGGAAGAAGGGAGGGATAGGGGCATATGTTTTTAAGAGTTGGGCTTATTTCTCATCATGCTTCTCTGAGCTGATACTGAATTAAACTCATTTCCCCAAGTCTAGACTGTTTTGCCTGTGTGGGTAATTGCTGAGTAACCTCTCCCTGCCTTGATCTTGACCCAGGAGCCTTTCTCTATGTCATCTCTCCCCTGTCCACCGAGGAGGGGACTGATAGTGTGGCTTTGGTGGGCACCTGGAGTCCTGCCAGGGTAAGCCTGCCACAGTGGTGCATCGTGAGGGAGAAAGCACTGCCCCTGTCATGACTCAGTCTTCAGCCACGAGATTTCATGCCTAGTTTCTCATGTTTCTTCAGAGACTGAGCTGTTACCTGAACTTTTTGTTTTTCTCAGAACTGAACGGAATTTCTCAGGCTTCTGCAGTGCAGGCATCATTATTCTCTGTTGTTGTGTAATCCCTCTGCTGAATGCAGCCCTATAAAGCTGTTCACCTCTAGTTCCCATTTGTTTCTGTAGAGCCTATTTCCTCCAAAGGTTTCCCTGTATTGACAGCATATAACATTTTCTCCCTGAGATCTTTTTCATTCTGACCCGAAAACTTAATGCTCATGTCTCTAGTTTTTAATCTTTCAAGCTGTATCAATGGAACATTCTCCCTTTCTTTCCTCAGGAATTTTAGTAACTATTTGGCTTTGATCTTTCTGTGACTGTTATAAGATCAGGGCTAGGAAAACTTCAAACAGCACACAGTGTTTCAGTGGCTTGAAACAGAGCTAAATTAGAACTGTATTTTTAAATAAACAGATTTTGTGAGTTTCAGTAAAGCTCAATTTTACTTCTATGTTTGTTTACTTTGGTTTTATTCCACTAATCAACTCATGAAAAATTTTACTGAGCACAGGTCAATAGCTAAACTTGTTATAAGTCAGGTATAAAAATGTAAAATCAATATAATCACTTTCTTGCCATCCTTCTCTGTTAAAGAGAGGGAATAAGCATAGTGGGAAATACAACAGCACAAACGTGCAGGGCGAGAGGGAGCCAGTGCATGATTGTTTCTTTTTATGTCCTAAAAGCCTTTCTTCTTCCAACTTGTGCTATCCCAGCTCTACAACAAGGGTGACTTGTCCCTCTAGAGTCACTCCTAAGCTACGGGAAAAGTAACTATGCAGCTAGCAATAAGACTGCAAGTGTTTCGTCTAGAGAGATGGTTCCTCATGGGGAGAAATTGAGGTTGAGGTGCTGGAGCAGGTGCCAAGAAGGGCAACTAAGCTGGTGAAGGGCCTAGAAAACAAATCTTATGAAGAGTGGCTGAGGGAACTGGAGCTATTTAGTCTGAAGAAGAGGCTGATGGGGGACCTTATTGCCATCCCTGGAGGTGTTTCAAAGCCTTGTAGGTGTGGTGCTTGTGGATATGACTTAGAGGTGGACTTGGCAGAGCAGGGGTAATGGTTGGAACTTGATAATCTTACAGGTCTTTTCCAACCAAACTGATTCTATGATAGGAGTGGTGGTGCTCTCCAACCAGTACCAGTGGGCACTCACCTGGGTGAGCCCCTCCTGGGCTCAGCAACCAATTTCTGGTGGGAATCTGCAAAAACATGTCCATGCCTGATGCAGTCTGGCAACAGCATGCTCAGTCCTTCAGTATGCCTGTTGCCCTTGGGTGATTACCTGAGGTACTCCATAGCCCCAGCCCCTCAGAGGCATTGCTGGAATTAGTGTCACTAGTGATCCCCTGTCATAAGAAGTAGCTGGCACCAGGTTTCAGAGAGCACTCGGCCACTGGCCAAGCCCACTATGTGCTCATTTCCTGCCAGGTAAAATCCCCCTCCCATCTTCCACACATCTTTAGCTTGGCATGAGATCACCATTGCAAGCTCCACACTAGTTAATTCACTTGTGTAACACACCTACTTTTCCCTCCAGTGCTCGCTCTCCTGCAGTGAAATGTTTCTGACATGGATCTTCCCTGGCATTAACCTGACAGCAAGGATTCCAGATAAGCACATAACCTGGCATGCTTTACATCAATCTGACTTTCAACCTCTACGCTCTGCTAGATATCCCCACCTACTCAGTGAATCTCTTCTGGAGACATTAATCTTTTGAGCACCACCACAGTGTGTACCATCAAGCAGATCTGCACTGACATGGTCAGTGTTTGCTTAGCTCACCCCCCAAAGTGTTCACAGCACCTGGCTTGAAAAGTTACTCACCTCCGAGCCTCCCGAGCTGGGGTGACTCCGTGCTTGAGACATCCCAGCTGTGTCTCACAGGGGCCAGTATGCCTGAGAGATAGGAATCTTCTAATTCTACCTGTCCACTGGGCTTGGAACTGCCTTTGATAAGAGTAAGGCAGAAAGGAAGCAGCATAAAGGGCAAGAGAAACTGAGCTCCTGAGTGCTGCTAAGCTTTTAGTGGCTTGTAAGGTATCTCCTTGAATCATTGCTGGCTGTGTGCTGAGCCAGGCAAACAAACACTGAAGCACACACAGAGTGCCCTAACAGCCATGCAGCATCTTCTGTGTGGAGCACAGACCACACGAGAGAAACATGCCATCGAACACAAGCTCCACGAGTCATTTATTTGATAACTGGCAGGTACCTTCCACACCAGAATTTAAGTTGCTGTTATGGATCTTGGCATGGTAACGCAAAGTCATATGATGTTAGCATCAAGCTCTTGGCAAGATAAAAAATAAATATGTTTGTATTTTTATTATATCACTTCACGTTAAATGGTTAATAAAAGTTCTTACATTATTTTGTTTTCCATTAAATCACTTATGATACTAAGATATTACTTCTCTTCTGTTTGTTTGTAATGCTTTTTTTCTTCATTTCAGGCTCATTCTAAAAATGGAATTTCTTCCACTAGAGGGTCTTAGGAACAGGCTACACAAACATGTGTTAGAAACTTGCTGGGTAGAAGCAATATGATCTGTTCTGCAAAGGGCTGAAATAGAAAACTGCCTGCCACCATAGGAAAAGCTTCGTCCAAGCTCTACTGTTACTACCTTCTGTATTTCCTCCCCTCTCACTGCATCACTGTCCCCCTCCTCTTCTTTTCCTGCCTCTCACTCCCTGGCCCCTACGCCGCTGATACCACTAACTTTCTAAGCCAGTGTTTGGAGTCCTGTTTCCTTGCCCAAAACCTAGATCCCTGCCGCTACCTTCTGGTCCTCTGCCGTGGCTCTTCCCCCTCTTCACACTCCCTCTTCTTCATCAGCTCGTTTCCACAGACAGAGCAGTGCCCAGTCAAGGAGCCCCCATGGGCAGGACTGACTGTGCCTGGCACAGGGCCCCAGGTCGAGCCGAGCCAGCCGAGGTCCCGGCTGCGCTTCGTGCTCAGTGCCCCCTCCTAGGCAGGAACTGCAGGAGCTGGCAGCAAGTGGATGACCATTTTCCCTTCCATGGCTACAGAGTGCTGCGTGTGATAAATGAGGCAAAAGTCTCTCTGAACTTAACGTAGCATTCCTAGTTCAGCAGCATTCCATGTACTTTCCTCCTACTCTGTGTGGAATGACATACCCGTTCCACAGAAGGTATCACTTGGAAAGGCAGAGGACAAGGGCAGCACACAGCTTCCAAAACTGGCCCGGTCTAATTGCTCCTTAATTCTTGTTTTGCCATCTCACACTTTTGTGTTATGATACTACAATTTTTTTCTGAGCTCCTAGTGTCCTTGGATAAAAAAAATTTAAACAAAATAAAAATCACATCCTCCTAATTGAGGTGAGAATTAACTTTGAAGGCTCAAAAACTTGAGGAGGGATTACGTTATGATGTTGGCTAGGAGCAGATGTTGGTTTATTATTGCAAAGATTGACTATTTTTAAAGCAGCCACAGAGCTCTTGGCAGGCCCAAAGTGAACAATTTTGGAGGGTTTAGGTTTGGCAGAATCGTAATTCCTCTTTATACATTGACCTTAGGGACTGGAACCCATAAAACTTCCCACACCCCCGGGCAAGCAAACTGTCCTGTAGAAGTGACAACCATAGTAGCTAGAATGGCCATTTTTCCCAGAGTTTTTATTTTGCTGAAAAGCTCTTCAGTCCTATCTGCAGAGCAGCACTAGAGCTTTCTTCATATGCTGCCTTCATCCCAACTGGCTGGAGCTGGAGTTCTCTTCAGACTATACACTTGCATTCAGGGGACTTGTAGCTCCAGGCCAAATCACAGTGCAAATAACAGATACTAATGGGAAAATAGATCATTATGATCAAATATGACATTCACTTTTAAGTTTTATATGACTGATTGGACTTAAGAAAATTATTCGTATCATGGTCTTTATATAGAAAGTATAAAGGACCATTAATCTACCATCCCTCACACATGATGTCATTCATTGCACTGCTTCTCCATCACAGCAATACTCTGCACATTTAGCATCCAAGATTAGACAATTTTTCACTTAGAAAGTGAATGTTTAGAAGGATATGCATGATAAAATTATGCTTCTCAGCATGCACTTTTCATATACAGAAGCTATAATCCTGATTATTTCAGTAGAGCTGAGTGTATTATTTACTGCCTGCTGAAAATTCTAGAGGATAAAAATGTGATATGGAAATTGCCATGGTAAATTATGGTATGTCTTTAACCAAGAATTCATACCTTCCCTTCTGCTCCTGAGGGAATGAAAGATGCAAAAGTCTATCCTTCAATGTAATGTAGTGAAATGTAGTGCTTCCTCTATTTAGGGGAGCCAGTAGCTGGGAAATCAGTGCAGAATCATCTGATTCCTCACCATAATGTAGTTGGCAGCTGTGTGCAGAGCTCCATGGGAATAAGATTTGTTTGGGCTGAAAGAGATTCAGAAGTGGGTTCACACACAGCACAGACCCACACACCAGAAGGCTCTTGGAGAGAAGAAGCCAAAGCAATAACTCTCACTCACTGGCCCTGTAGAGTGACCAACAGCAAGTCCTCAGGTACAAAACCTCTGCCCAGTGGGCCAAGGCCCAGCCTAGGCAACTGCTTTCTCTGTGCACAAACCCAGCAGCATGTAACACCCTGTGCTGAGAAATACAGGATGGTTTGGTTGTGCACTCTCCTATGTCCCACTCAGTTTCAGCTATATTATGGCCCAAACCTGGGGTGATCTGGCTAAGCAGAGACTTCATGTTTTGACCCTATATACCTTAATATCATGGGATGGCAGAGATTGTGTCTTATAACAGTGTTACACGACTGCAGAGAATTTGTGTCCTTACAAAGACGCTGGGCACTCTTTCTCAAAAAACCAAACAAATCATGTGTAATGTAACTGTTGAAAGAAAGGTTATTACTAATAAAAATAAAACAAATAGGGCCATGTGCACAAACATGGAAACAAATGCGTATCCATATGGAAAGTCATCACTAGAGCTGAAAGCTTACAAAAACACCTGCACCTAAATTTTGACCTTAGACTTTTCTCCTTGTTATATTTCCCCAGGCTGAGCCAAAATCTGCAAATAAACAATCCAATCAAACTGCAGGACTTCTCCAGGAATTCACTGTGTCCATCTGTTTGCGAATCAGTCACAGGCAGACTCAAGTAAACAATAAACACATGAAGATACAAATAATAAGACTTCAGTGGAGGAAAAAAAAAAACACAGACACTCGTGCCAGGAATGTGGTGTGTATTCTAAAACTGGCAGTATTTTTTACATTTATTCTGGGCGAAGGAAAAAAGGCAGCAGCTCAGCAGGCTTTCTGTGATTTCTTAACAGCCGCTTCATCATTTATTGTTTATTCCCCTTATATTTCTTCCACAGAGCAGAATTTATGTAACTGTTCTTTATGTTATTATAATTTCCTCCTAGTCTGAATGTTTGCAATGAAAGGGGTCCCAGGGCGTTTAAAAGAAGATTCTTAATTCTGTCTGAAAAGTTGTTAGCTATTGCTATTAAAAGAAACATTTATGAGGAGATACTGGAAGATTTTGAGGGGGCTTTTAGGGTGAAGAAGGAAAGACTAAAGGAAGAAAATCTCCAATTATGTTAAAAAGTCGCTACAGTGAATACATATTTTTGTCTTGGTACCACAGAGAATGCTACAAGAAAAAGTTTAAATTGAAGCAAAGAGACAAAATTTGTTTCTCTATTTGTTCCCATTACGAATTTAACAGCAGTCAGGGTATCATTGCTGCTTTCTCTACACAGCCACTTTTATCCTGTATCCGTGCTGCCATGAAACCCTCCTCTGGTCCATTCCCAGGCTTCCTTACTAAGAGAACTAGTTGAGTCACACCGAGCTGGAGCCTGCCAGCAAGTTGGCACCCAGGCAGTAAAGGCAGGGAGTGAAACAGGACTCAGATGAAGGCAGAAACACAGTAACTTTGCTAGAGAGGTGAAGCCATAGATGTGAGGATTTACTTTTCTGTTAGGTATATGGTTTCTCCACAGTCTTGGGTCTAGTTTAGTCCCAAGAGCTGCAGTGGGCTTGCACCTCACACTTCCTAACATTAAGTTTTGGAATGCTGTTGCTATTAGCCTGAATGGGCCTTAATAAACCCAAAAGTCGTCAGAGAAAATTTGGCTTGATTCTCCCATCATACCAAAAGGGCTTCAGTGAGACCTCAGCAGATCCCAGTACCCTGTTAGGACATGTAGTAACTTCTGTAAACTTCAAGTGACCTTAAAAGAGGGTGAAATAGTGTAGACTGACTGAACGAAAAACATCTCCATGGCCCAGCAGTGCCTGCCACAGCCAGTGGAAGGGCAGAGATTTTGAGGAGCCACAAGCACTACTCCGTGTTCTGTTTCTTCTCTTATATTTTTGAACTCTTCTTCCTCCTATTTTTTTTTCCCCCTGCATAAAACTGGATGTAGCAAAAGACAGGTCAGGGGAGCCTATTATTTAAGAAAAAGTATCCTAGAGGGAAAAAAGCATATATAAAAACAATCCCCCATTTATTTATACCTTTGTAAGATTAGTCCTGAGCATACTGCCACACTTCTTTTAATTTTTTCTCTCTAATCTACATTATGACAATTCCTCTAATTGAGATATAAGTAAAAGTAGTTTTATATGAGATGAGATCCTAAACCTAAATGTAATTTGTATATTCAGAAACATCAGAAATCAATCATTCAAACCTAATGCACAGCTTTTAAATAAAAACACCCTAACAACTTCTTGTGCTATCATAAAACAGGCTCAGTTTGCATACCTGAGAATAACAAAAGGCATAATCCATCAAGGGAGAATAATTCTCTGTCGTGCTATAAACACAAATCAAGGGAGTATAAAATGTATGTAATGTCACAGTTTTATATTAAAACATAAATGTTAGCACCAGGATAGATTTTGCTTTCAAGATCCAGATCTGTTTTGCACTGCCCCTGGGTGAGCTCATTACATGCCAGGTCGACTCTGGCTTGTTTTATGATGGGGTTATGATGGATTCCAGCGAGCAGTTTCTAACTGTATGAGAGCAAGGACATGTTCAGCTTGCCCTGGCACAAAATCTTCCAGCAGCAGAAATTTCCTCAGACCTCCCCAGTGCCTGCTCTGCCCGCACGGCTGCCGCTGGTACCTGAACTTTCACAAATAGTTTGATTTGTCCTGCATGAAATGTCCTTTCTGGGCTTATGTAGATACCACTTTGGCATATTGATTCCCTTCCCAGAGGCTGGCAGCTGGGGAGGAGGAAGGACAGAAATAAAAGATGTGAGAAGTGCTCAGCTTTGCCTGATCTGAAGTCAATGAGGCTTTAATAATCCTTGACCAAAAGGTATATGTAAGATGGTTAACACGGGAATAAGAATTCTTCTGCTTGAAAATCTTGGCGCTTTCTGTGTTGGCTATTGTTTCATGCCATGATTCTTCAGAGTGAGGAGGAAGAGCAAGGGCAGAAGCAAAGGCACTGGGAGACAGAAAGGAAAAGAAGGATTTGGGGGAGAGAAGGCTGTTCCTCAATGGCCAATAGTTCTTTCAGTTGTCAGGTTTCTGATAGGGGTGTAAGGGAGTGGCCTGGCAGGGTCTGTTCTGGTAAAGGACAAGGAAACCAACCCAGAGAATTAAAGAGAGGACATCTTGTTGCATGCCCCTCTGGGAGGGTGCCTGTGACTCAGGTGGCTCATCTCCACCCAGTGGGAGACCACAGACCCCCTTCATGAGAGGGATCTAATAACAGCCAGGAGGAAAGTTTGAGTACGGACCTGGAGCAGGTCATCTACATCTTCACCAAGGTCTACCTCATACACCTTCAGCATGCCAGGTAGAGCTACCTCTTGTTGGCCATGGCTGGGTGTGCACAGAGGCTGTAGCAGGGGTGGTGGTGACCAGTTTAGCTGATCATCACATATAAATTTAACCCTCTGCAAATGACACTGCTGGAAAACTCTCATTTATGGCACCTCTGGCACCAGCAGCTGAAAACAGACAAGGAGCAAAAGCTGTTTAGCAGTTCTGAAAAAAGAGAAGGCTGGAAAAACAAATGCCCAGCAGGTAGGAAAACAAATCCATATTGATACTCAATAGTTGTCCACTGAGAATGAATGCAGCATTCTAGAATTAGCAAAATAATCAAACAGCGTTTGAAGGGTAGCAGAGGGGCATCCAAGTGTGTGTGATTCACTTCCAACCAAATCAATCCATTTAGGTTACATTTAAGCCATCACCCAGTCATCACAGTTTCACAGTATTTTAGGGTTGGGCTGGTTTTTTGGCTCTTACTTAACGTGCACATGTGATACAGAAATACACTGTGATGTTTTACCTTTGATTTTAAGGGCAAAACTAATAAGTTTTCATTAATTCCTAATAGAACCAAGATTTCTTCAGGGTACCACTGCTCTGTACACCCTTAGATGGAGGGGGAAATGTTGTTGCTTGTCGTCAACAGTTGGAGATATTTTTAAGTCAAAAGGGAACATCAAGAGCACACATCATGCAGAGAAAGCTTGTTGATACTTTTCTAATTAAACTTAATGGGAAACACATCAAAAATTTTAATTGCTTTTAAACTCTGCTGCCCAGTGTTGCTTACCATCTCTACTAAGAGTTGTTCGTGTCTCTAGTCTGAAGATTTTCCCACCAACGGGCTGTCATTATCTGATTCTCTGTTAGATTAAATAAATGTCTATTATCAGACATTTCTTCTGCCAGGTCGATACTAGAAGACTAATTCTGTAAGCTTCCAACCTGGATCTTCAATAAGCTAATCAGGCTGAGTTTTCATTTTTCTAGCTAATATGTCTTTTCTGGACATCAAATCTTCCTGAGGTACTTTTCCAAAGCCCATCAAACTTTGGGAAAAGATTACAGGGGCTATAACCGGCCAGTACAGAAACAGCTGAGCATCTTCTACAGATTTAAAGTAATCTTTTCAAGACTTTTCCATACTTATATTTCCAAAAGTTACACTCACCTCCTGGAACACCACTTTGCTGGCAGAACACAATCTCTGCCTAACAGACTAACTGATTTTTGGAAGCACTGGTTTGCCAGAGAGAGACCACAGTCTCTTAAAAGTGGCATCCTTTCTTTGTTCTGAAGAGCTCACATTTCTCTTCATGCAAATTAGAAATGGTAGATCCTCAGAGTTTCTCTGTGTTATTGTTATTATGTTGTTGTATTGCTGCATGGTATATTTTTGTTGTTTAACATTAAATACAAAATATTGGCTGTCCATAATGCACGGACTGCATCGTGCCAGGTGGTATAACAGTGATGTTCCATACACTGTAACACTGATACATACAGACACTCATTAACAGAAATCCTCTGGTTCCTTAAGACTTGATCCTGATTTCCTGCCCTCCCAGCATGAGCCCTGGTCCCGCAGCTGGATCTCAGAACTGCTGTACCTGCACACTGCTTTAGCTGAAAATTTCGAAGACGGCTGGCTACAAACAAGACCTAATTCAGCAGCTGTTCTGCTCTCGACAGGAGTGGAGGTTGAGATGCTCACCGCACTGGAGAACATGCACGGGGGCTCTGGTGGATTGGTGCCAGCCTCGTATTGCATCCCTCCCATCAGGCTCACTCTCGGGCAACGCCAGGAAATTACCTTTGCACGGAAAAGTTAAATGTGGCTTGCTCTGAAGGGCTGGAATTCTACCTGCTGGCAATTTTATTGGGATATTAGAAAGCTCAAAGCACGCTGCTGGATAGGAGCTAGTGTGCCATTGCACGGCTTTGTGAAGAACAGTCTGAGGGCAAGTAGGAAACACGCCAGCCGAGCCAACGCACCTGTTTTCAGGTTTATTACATTTAGCAGGGGAAAACAACAGAAAATTCGTAATAAAACAAGCACAAGCTTCAGATTTTAGTGTACTTTGCTGAAACTAGGACCAGCCATTACTCCCTAGTCTTTTCTCATGGGCAGTGAAAGCTCAGCTCAGATCACAATGACATGAATAAAGGGCTATGAAGACTCATATTATGATGCCAGAGGCAAAGCCAAAGGAAAATATTTAGTTAATTAATTATGTCATGATAAACTTGCAAAGAGCCTTACAGTGTTGCTCTCTAATAAAACTGATGAGTATGCTGTACCTGCTCTGTGTAATATTCTTAGAACAGAATCAGAACTTTTGAGTATGCTGTTATTTTTCCTTAAAAAGAACATTTTCCTTTTCATTTGAACTAAAGCCAAATCCTTTCTTTATAAATGAAAGATGGTTTAGTTTTGCTTTCATGACCTCCATTCACTGTCCTGTACTTTCAAAACTCAAACAGATGAATCATCTAATGAATTAAGTCATAAATATAATTGCATTTGTTGCCTCTTAACAAATCATAGGTTCATAGTTGCAATTCTGCTGAAGGTTTCCGTAAATCAAAATTAAAAAGCCTTTGAAAAAATATTGTTTCCTAAAGCAAATTTTGAAACAAATTCAAGTTTTCTGATATGAACAAAAGATCATTTCCATGAGCTGTGAATCTCCATTTTTCAAGAGGACATAGGAATTCAAAGATTTTGGGGAGTGCTCAGGTTAGAGAAAAAGGTAGGAAAAAAGGGTTTGAAATTTGAGTGCTTGTATCAATTCACCTGTTCAACTCTAGAATGCAGCTGAACAACAGCGAGCAGATTCTCTCCAACTCATACAGAACTTATCCTTATTTTTGAAATAACCAAAGCTTTCAAAAGAAGGCCATCTGTCACTCACTTTGAGATAAAAGGTAAGGTTTCAGGTGAGATTCTCCAGGGACCAAATAATGAAAGAGGAGGCTGTGGAAGGCTGAAGCAAGAACACATCATGGCAGATATATGAGGAAGGACTAGGAGTAGATCAGAAGAGGGAGAGGGGCAAGCTCACACTGAGCTCTGCAAAGGCAGTGGTGGGAGAAAACCTCGCTCAGCTTGGCAGATCCCACCAAGGCTAGACTCATTTCCTGGGTTAGATCAAGGCTCGGACGAGGCAATACCTTGGAGCTGGTATCACAGGACCCTAGATGTCAGCAGATGAGCAGGGCAGCTTCATCACACCAGGGGACACGGCCGCTGTGGTGCATCTGTGATGTGAAAGTGTGGTGATGGATGGAGCGCCCCTCTTGGTGCAGGCATCACAGGGCACACGCTTCCTTCTCTGTCCTTCCCCTCAACTCCATCAGCCTCTCGTTTTGTTTTTAAACACAAACACACAAAAAAACTGTGCATGATTTAGGCCATTGTAAAACATCATTCAGTCTATAGTTAACATGCAGTCCTCTGTTCTTCCAGTCCGTTTCTCTGCTTTCAGTGATGCTGAGTACTCAGAGGTCTATTTACTTATGCAGGTGATGTAGGAGAGATCTTTGTTTTGTTTACATCTTTCCCACTATTTTTAGCCTCATGATAGTTGGAATTAACTGGATTTACTGTCCTTTATAGCACCCACATGTACAAAAATCTCCCACAGAAGAGCATACAAAATAAAAGGCTGACAGTTCCCTTGCCCTTAGCCTGTTATTTCTCATGTGCAGAATGACTAACTTGTCTTTGTCCACCTTTCCAAAATCCAAGAACTGGAAAGGAACAGTGCTTTGCATCAGCTCCTTCTTCTGAAGCATATTCTTACTGAGAAACTCCATATGGTGGAAAACAGAGCACAATGAAAAGCAGTGTTATGCAACATCTATTAAAAATCAGATGAGTCACCACACAGAAAGTTGCCAGGCCTGAAAGAAACTGAAAACAAGTGAGCCTCACTATAGCAAACTCCTGAGAGTCTGTTATTTTGGAAAGATGCTCACAGAAACGTGCTTAACATTCATCAACTCAGCATTACAAAGACAGACCAAACTTTATCTGAATATACTTTTGCAATACTTTTAGGGAGACAACTTCTAATTCAGAACTCCATTTAAATGTTGAAAAAGTAAGAGCATAAAGAAGGAGGAATGTGTATTTAGATATTACATATATAGTATGGGGAAAGGCAAGAGTTTCACTGTCTTCAGGATCAGCCTTGAGTATGTTAATTCTCACAGAGCCAATTCCTACAGAACTAAAGGACTTTTTTCTGCTGCTGTTACTGCAAATGTGGAGTTGCTGTAACTGAGTCTTGTTACATTGAAGCCAGGCCATGTGTCTAAAACCAGACTGAAGACATTCACATCATTGAGCAGAGTCAGTTTTGCTTTATGAGAAGGGCTCAGCTCTCTCTGAAACTGGGTGGTTGTCTCTGGTTTCAGGTTGAGCAGCCCCCAGGTGGATGCTGGCGAGTACCTCCCCCAGGGGGTGCAAGGGATTGTACCTCCTCTGCTGCTCCTGAGGGACTGGAGGCAGGGCAGGGAAAAGCAAGCGGGCAAACAGGCTTTGTGATGAGAAACACGAGGGTGAGCTACAGGGTGATGGAGAGGTATCATCTCCAGCCTCTCCTGCTCAACTGAAAAAAATAATTCAGATACAGAATATATTGAGTCCCTGAGAACTGGGCAACTACTAACGAACTGTGCATAGCACATAAATTGCACAGAGAACATAAATTGCACACAGCATCTACTTTTTTCTGGGCTTCCGCTAACTTCTTCAGACACTGTAATGGGCAGCAAAATACAGAACCCCAGAATCCCAGCAGGGTGGGAGTGGCAAGAGACCTCTGGAGATCATCTCAACCAACTTCCTTGCTAAAGTAGGTTACACACATATTTGACTCAGAGCTTTTCTACACAGGAAAATGGACAATAACTCCAAGTGCCCACATGGAGAGTTGTTCTGGAAAAGAAGTTGCAGTTCCTGACAATTTCCCCAGGCCAATAAAATCCCTCAGCTGCTAATATTGATTCTGAACTGCAGCCATGAGAGTGCTATCAGAACAATGCAGTGAAATGACAAACCAGACTCTCTTCCCCTCCTCCTTAGCAGCAAAATTATAATGTCAAATATAAGTGAAAACAGTGTACGTGTTCTTGTACAACTGCATTTTTTCTGCCTTAGGATGAAGATTACAGCCATGCCAGCAATGATCTGGGTGGCTGAAGCAGTTACAGTTATGATATTTAGGAGCCAGGACTCTTTCTCTGATCTTGATCAGTCCTGGAATTACAGTACAAAATAAAAGGTCATCATGCCCAGTTATCCTTTCAACAAGTTGGTAAAATCAAGCTTGCTATTCAAAAGCCAGAAATTATAAAATAACTCTTTGAAAACACACTTGCTGTAACTGATTGTCACCAAGGACTCTGTCAGTCCTTAAATTGTAGGATTTTCATCTCTGCTGCCACTCATCGTTACCCTTTGTCACCTTATTTGTTCTAGCCAATTTAATTCATTGATGTTGGTTATAAAGGCTATAAAACTCCATGTGATTCTTGGTGAGTCTGAGCCTGCCTCATACATGATAAGCAGAGTGTAGACTCTTGGGTTGTCAGAGATGCAAGTTGTTCTGTCCTTTTGATGCTGTTAGACATGGATTGGAGAGGAAAGCTGCCATAAGACTTAAAAAAGATACCCAGGTATGAACCTTCATTCCCTGAAATGCAAGAAAGCATGCTTATAACTTCTTTGGCTTCTATTAAAAAGGAATTAAAAGGGCATCTTAAAAAAGAAAAAAGTTAATTCAGAAACCTATAAACTTTTCAGTTCATTGAATATCCTCTTAGGATGAAAGCAAATCAGAACTTCTATAAAGGACTTTTATTTTAATGTCCCTGTTACAGCACTCACTAAACATCTGTCATATCTATAGGAGACCCATCACAAGCCTGAAAACTGCTGAAACTACTTGATTTTCAAAATGTTTGTAGTTATATGAACCTCAGCTGAGGAACATTGCTTCTTTGAAGCTTGCCAAATTTTCAAGCTGACCAAGAACTGATTTCAAGTGAGCCCTGAAGCAAACGTCTTTTTAAAAAAAGTCATAATGTTTATAAGGCTGTAAAATGTAGAACTGCAGTTCTCCATCCCTCGGACTGCATTTGGGGCACCCCCCACCTCTTGGAGACAATGAGCCTGTGGCTTTATTTGTGAGTAGAAGCTGCAAGCTCCAGGGGAAGCAGCGGGGAGCAGGTTTTGAGCTCCCCGCCGGTCACACAGCCAGTCTGTCAGCCCTGCACTGCCCGGCTGGCAGAGGTAATCCTGTTACAGGGAGACTGGTGGATCACTTATTCCAACTAACTTTATTACAAGCTACTGATGAATCAATCTTAAAACCAGGCAATAGGAAGAACAGCTAAGTACACATATTGGGATATCTTCATCTGTAATGAATAAATATTCAGACCCAGTAGTAGCCAAAAAGGAAACAAGGAAGGAATAGACAGAAGTACCTTCTGAGAAGTAGGTCAAAGGGCAAACTATTTCTTAATTAAGCCTAACTCTGCTAAGACGTGGGTGAGTGGTTCATTCAGCCAAGAATAAAAGCCATCTATGCTATGCCAGCTATAGTTTTTCCCTCAGCTTTGAAGGCAGCAGCTCCAAACTGAGCGGGCTGAGTGACATGCAGTACAGAAATAGAGCCAAGCCAGATCACCACTGGAGCCCACCAGGTCCCAGCTAGCAAAGGGGCAATTAAATTCACATAGCTACCTGGATGCAAACTGTACCCCAAAGGTCCATGTGGACTACAGCCCTGTAGTAGACAGGGGCCAGCAGCTAAGGGAAAACACCTAGAGAGCATCAGAAGAGGATAAGTGCAGAGCCTTCGGTCATTACAAGGCTGCGAGAGGAGGTTTAAGGATTTTGTAAGCTTGTTTAATTCTACAGCAGACCGAAGGAAGATGTGCTAGCAACCAGGAAACATGGAAAGAGGTGGTGCAGAGCAATACCATAATGTATGGTTTGCCTCTGCGTTGGACAGGAACAGAAACACTGAGGTTAGTTTGCAGCATTTGGTAGCTCTGGAGAAGGGTGTCCCAGGAAGCTGTGCAGCCTCCATCACTCGGGGTCTGTAAGGATGCATTAGATGGACATTTGCCATAAGCCAGGCACGGCTGGTCCTGAGTGAGGGCAGGGCTTTGGACTAGCTGACCTCCTCAGCTCTGGAGATCTCTATGATTCAGTGCTCGTCTGTCATGGTGGTCACAGCGCTAAGCTTTGGTTTGGTTCAACACCTTTCTGAACTATGATTCAAAAAAGAAACTTGCTCTTGTGTGGTGTGACAGGGAAGCTGGAATATTTCCTCTGTCTCACCCTTCTACAGCTTCAGGCTTGGCTTCTTGGATATGTAAATTGCACTTGCTCTAAATATAACTCTGAGAAGAAAAATCAAGCTATAATCCAAAATGAATTGCAGACTGGTTTTCTGTAGGCTATTTCATCTGTGTATGAGGCCTGGGGCATGTTAATGACTCCTTTTCTCTTACATTCTGAACCTTGGGTCTGTGGAACAGGCCACACACTTTCCACCACAGATTTTCCTTCTGTCTCGCCCATTTAAAATGTTTTCAGTACCATGAATTATTTATTAATTATTCACTGAAGGAAAAGACATTCACATTGCATTTGCAAACGTGACCAGCAAAAAGTAGCAAAACCATACTGCTCAGATGGTTATTTATTCAGATAATAACCAACTTATACTGCCTGTCTCCAGCCAGGTACTCAAATGAAAACAAGCTATAATAATCACTCTTCAGCCACTGGTGAAGGAATTCCTCTCTAATGATGCATAAGTTGAACATGATGATGATCTTAAAAGCCTGCAATCATTTCTGCCTCACTGATGTGTTCTGTTCTCTGGCTGGACAGAGGCCAGCTCTAAATCTCTTGGCTCACATATGAAAGAGACAACTTCCAGTCTCCCTTCTGTAGGGCCATTATTTATGAGTATTTGGGCAATTACTAACATTCCACAAAACTCCAAGTAAGTCAAAAGCTGTAGAAATCAGAATAACAATGAACGACAAACCTGAAATTGTAAAATTAATGATTTCCTGGTTTCTACTCATCAGGCTGTGGGTTGAAGAGTGTCAGTCTTTTGTTGAAAAATCAGTAGCACTACTACATATAGCTTACACACTGCAATTGTTTTTCTTAGACCACAGAAAGGCTAGAAACCTTGCTTAACTGAATGAACAAAGTACAAGTAACATCAAACATTGCTCCAAAAACCAGGATAGGTCATTAACAGCAGATGAGCAGAAGGGACTAAACGATCCATGGCTATTATTCACAGCGAGTTCCAATCCCTCTATCAAGTAACTTGACTTAAAGGTTTGTGGTACCAAAAAAGAAAAAAAAAAGAGTTGTGATGTTGTGATGCTGTGGCATCATTTCACATGTTCTGCAATTTGCACGTTATATCACTACAGATAACTTTCACCCTATTGCTTTCTTCAGGATGCATAACTTCCCTTATCTATACTCTGAATTAAGCAAATGACCACTGAAGAACTACAGAGACACACTCTTGACATCAGAAGGGTTATTAGTGGTATCCCAATCATTGCTTTGCTTTGTGCATGGGAGCAGAAGAATTTCTGCAGTTAAGCAGTGCAAGGGCAGGAATTCCACACCACAAAGGAAAAGCAAAACCACCCCAGACTGTAGATCATTATTATTCTGCCTGGGGTCCTGTGCCACCATAACTGCTTTCTTCTCATTAAAGTTGAAGCAGTGCAGTGAGACAGTGCTGTGTCCACTGGCAGGTGCCTGGGATAGGGGTACAGACCCTTCTGCATCCCTTCTGGGAGTGGATATGTGGCCATGGGCTCAAATGCTGCCCAGAGTAGTTTCCCTAAGCACCTCTTCCTGAGCACCCAAGTCAGTGCCATTAATAACCACTACACTATACAACACTGATACTTTGATGGGACCTGTGACAGGAAAAGTCTGGTGCTCCAGCATCACAAGTTCTTTGTTCCAGGGCTTTCATTAGAGCAGTCAGTTGGGCATTACATCTCCTTGAGCCACATCAGTGAAATGTACAGTAAGGTCAGTGGTACCTCTGTGTAAACAAGTGTTTTAAGGTAAGGATAAGGTAGTATTCAAACATCTGTTTTACCTGAATTTGCATGAATAAAGATCCTACCATTTAATTGCTAATTATATTAACAATATCTCACAGACCACCTTAAAGACAAACATTTTTGGATCAGTCAGTGATTTACAAATATGCTGTCAAAGCATTTTCATAATTTCCTGGGTTGCCGTGAAGTAAATAAAAATACACAAGTCAGAATGAAGCCAGAAGAAAATTGGTGTTAACTTCAGCCAGTCATGTACTAGCCAGACCTATCTGTTAATAGCTAAAGCCTGCCCGCTGTAAAACACTGCTTTGCTGAACAAAAACTGCAGGGCACTCAGCTGCTACCTGACTGCACTGGGCACATGGCCTTGAGGTTGTGTGACCTTGGCTAGAACAGTCCACTGGCAACCTCACCAGCTGATTGTACAAGTGTAACAGTACTTAAAGTCGTGTGGAGAGAACACACATGGACAAAGGAGAGCATTCCTCTTTCCAAAAGCAGAGTGGAACTGCAGGTTTAAGCTCCCTTGTGCACAGAGAGTGTAGCCAGAAATAATGAACGTCCCCTTCCACCTACAGGCTGTGCTGGTTTCAATCCCTACATCAGAGAGGTATTTTAACTTCAAATTAATTTTCAGCATTACGAAAATGAAGATATGTGGATTACAACTGTTGTCTGCAGTTTAAAAGCTCAATGTTCTCATCATGGTGGTTTAAAACTCATTTTTTGAACAGTGCTACATTTCACTATAAAAACAATTGCCAGAACTGATGTACTTTAACTAAGTGTCTTGGAATTGTGGCTTCCCATATAATCGTCATATTTCAGTCTTCTAGGCAGTAACTAGAGCACTCTCTGTCTTATATAATGAAATATTTCTGACAGCTCCAGGAGACATAATGGTAGTACTAGTCAGATAACATCAGAGTCATTTATCCAACATTATTTCATTCATCTTCCACTCCATCACTACAAATAGAGTGAGAAAATGTCTGTGCTATATAAGGATTTCTAAAACAAGAAAAGTTGCTTACTGCATCTCCATTACTTGTGCAAAAATAAATCTCCTCAATTCATCGTTCCAGCAATTTACTGTGAGTGACATGTCAAACTCTAAGTTCTTCTTAAAATTTGGCTTCTCTTCTAGGCTACAGAGGAAAAAATGCCTGGGGACTCTTAAAGTTCAAAGACTTTATTAACTAAAGTCATGATTTAATATGCCTCAATTGAAAGGTCCAGCTGAAGAGATCAAAAGATCATCTTACTGATCAAATCTATAACATTGCATTATATTAGCAGTAAATGTGTTTCACAAAGGATTTTGAGTGAGGGTCTTCTTGGTTTGTGTGTTGTTTGGGGTTTTTTGTTGTTGTTTGTTTTGTTGTTTGTTTGGTTTTTAACAAAGCACCTTTCAAGCCTAACTGGGGAGATGGGACTGTACACCATGGCAGCACCATCATGCTTTTAGGTGCAAAGCTGCAAGGGTAATGGTGCAGAAGTATTCCAATATCATTTAAAAGGAATATGTTACCACTGGTGTACAACCCTTTAAATCCAAGACACTGAATGTTTTGGCACAGCATCTACACTGTGATTGCATTCCTTTTCCGGACTGGTTTCTCCAGATTTCTCTTCTTGAGAGAAGAGACATGTAGGAAAATGAAACATTTATGTTGCTAAAGATATCTTTTTCTTGCTAGAACCACTGGAGAGATTTCACCTAGTTTGGTTTCTCGTTTTAAAAATGCCCAAGTGAATTGCCAGCCTGCTATACATAGTTTTCTCATGAGCATATAAAAAACATGCTGCCAAGAAGTGTAATGATGGCTCTGCAACAACAATATTTAGGGCTGAATTTGTGCACTGAATTATGATTAGAGTTGCTACTACTAGCTTTCACAGCACTTAACAAGCACCTACACTCTGTGAATATATATCACTGAGCTGTGTAATGGGATGCAGACAGCAAGGTAGATGGGTACTTAAGCAAAAGCACTGATGTTCCTGGAGGCAGGAGGAGCACCCGTAGCACATGGTTTTCCCTTTCTTGTCACAACCATTCCCTACTGTTTACAAAGTAGAGACTTGCTTTTCCCTGGTATTTGAATGTTCTCCACAATTTAAAGGCCAAAACTTGTCTCTTTTCGGCACCTGTTCTCCAGTTTCAAAAAGTTACAGGAAGGTCAAGTACTTAAAATAGTTCTGGCTTTCCAAAGCACTGGCTGAGCAATTGCTCTGTAAGAGTTACCAGCAAAAAAGCTCATGGCATCTTGGTATGTCTCGTGACTTATGGTAGCCTCGTGAAGTCTCACCACCTTGGGACTCACTCATAAGGATATGGCTGTAGAGGCTTCCTCCATTTTCATCAAGACATTACTGGAACAGCAGAACCCCTGGGTAAGACTGATCAGTCACTGTCCTTTTCAGATCAAAATCCGGGATGTTCTGATCTGGATATTTTCTGGCCCAAGACGTTGCTTAGGTATTGGATAACAGCTAGCCCATCCACTGAACGCTGGGTCAACTGACTCAGCTGATCCGTTAGTGACTTGGAGCCTGTGTGTGATTCGGGCAAAAGCAACGTTGTGGTACATGGATACAAGCAGTAGAAGGAAAAATAAAATCTCTTGTCCAGCCAACATGTTCCTCATTCATCAATAGTGCCATCTGAATGCCAACAAATCAGTGCCATGAACAACTGTAAAATGGAAAGCAAGCTCATGCACTGGCTACATCCTACCAACAACAACAAAAAAGATGCATCAGCTTGGCTTAACATGTTAAAAAGGAAAATGCCTCATTTTCAGTATTATAATGAAAAAAAAGTGAAAGGAAAAAACAAGTTTTTAAACTTACTCATAAAATAAATACATATCCAGAAAGTTTCTGGATAAGAAATACATGGGTTCCCTTAGTATAGAATATATTCTGGGAGGCTGCTGGAAGAGGTAAAGTTCACAATGCAGCTATCCCAATGGCAGCAATAACTTTAATTAAATCAAGGGTGATTAAAAACAATTAATTGTCAAACCCAGAGAAACCTGTAAGTACATGCTGAGGGTTGCCAAACTCCAAATACAGGGGTGCAAACTACATAAAATATGAGCAACGATGGTAAACACCAGTGCAAGACCTATTGAAAGTTGGGACAGCAAAATACAACGGCTCCCAGGAGTCAGGTTATGTGCATGCCCTAAGGACACAAAGTTTATCATTACGGCTGATATAATATTTTTAAAGGCTTAATTGCAATTAATAACTGTTGCTAGAGTAGCAAACAAACTATTTAATTACCTTGCCTTTTTCCAATTACAGTCTACTTGCATAAAGGCGCCGAGGTTTGCTCTGTGATTAACCAGACCCTGGTAAGTACTCAGGAGAAACGAGCCCGAGCAATCCATTCGCAGGGAGGGTTACCCTTCCTCAGCACAAGGACTAGATTTGCACCACATCAGCTTTTCCTCTACACTTTACCAATACATAGAAGTTTACTTCCATTCCTGCACTTGAGCTGGCTGGTGGAGCTCCTTCACTAGGCAGATGTTAAGGCCCTCCCAAGTTTATTCCCTCCCATGCTGGACTTGGTGCCTGTGCCTACCTCACTACTCACCCCACCTTGCTGGGGACCCCCCAGTACAATGTCCTTTCCCTAGAACTCTCCTACCCACAGACCCAGCTTGGTCTCTGTGGTCGCTGCTGGTCTCTCCTCCAGAAGCCTGTTTGCATTTTTATGCAATGATCAAGGCATCTTCAAAAACAGCAACTCTCCCTCTGTCTTTGTGAGTGGGTTTGGTTTTCTGTTTCACTTTGGGGTTTGCTTTTGTTTGTTTTTTTGTGTTTGTTTGTTTGTTGGGTGTTTTTTGTCAAAGAACTAAGTATTACAGAAAAAGTAGTCTGTGCACATACTGCCAGTTGTGTTGATGACCTAAATAGACCTGCTTCTCCTGATACTTCAGGCAGTTTTCCTCTACCTGTATCACAAGTAAAGCAACTTTCTGTTGAAAAAGCTTTTTTTTTGTGTCACACGAGAGGTTTTGTTTGTTTTGCTCTGGTTTTGCCTTTATTCTTCCCTATGTCTTGGCTTTAATTCTTTTGGTCATAAAACTTTCCTGCAGGCTGCAAAAGTTATCACAGCTCAAAAGCTCTCATGACCCTAAAGGAATTCTTACCTGTTTGCTGGTTTGTTTTTAAAATGGATCAGTCCTTTTTATCAGTTTTCCCAGGTAACTATTTCCTCAGTCAGTGTTTTCACATCCAAACTTCCTGATGATCAGGGTAGTTTCTACTGCTCAAAATTCCTCCACCAGGCGTTCAGATAGACCACAGGCATTTTAGTTGGTATAGTTTTTCTGTATATGTTCAGAGACATTTCACTCAGCCTAGAGGTCCACAGAAAGTTGTTTACAAAACCCCTTCAAAAACACTGGAAGGGCCAGGTATCATTCAGCCGGCTCCCAAAAGGCTGATGGATCACCTTCCGAGCCAAAGTTACTCTTTACAGCAACCCTGATCTTCACAATGAGATCATGACAGGTGCTATACCTGCAAGTGAAAGTAATCACCTAATACTTAAATTAAGTAAATTAATTACATTAAATAAATACTTAATACCCTGTACTAGCAGAATCATAGAATCATTAAGGTTGGAATTGACCTCTAAGATCATCAAGTCCAGCCATCAACACAACATTACCATCACCACTAAAACAAAGTACCATGTCTACGTGGTTTTTGAACACCTCCAGGGATGGTGACTTCACCACCTCCCTGAGCTAAGGTCACTAGTCTGTTCTAGGTTAATGACTCTTCCTGTCCCAGCATCTAAAGCCCCCAGCAACTCCATTTTTTTCCACATGTTCTGGCTCGTTAGCAAGTAAATGCAATAGATTTCTCATTTCTTTCATGCTCCCAAAGAATAAGATTTGACAACCTGATAATAAAATTTTCTAGTCAGCATATATACTGAAAGAAGTAGTTATAGGCAACCTCATCTGGTCCATTTTGAGAGGAATTAAAGAAAAGACAAAGAAGCTTCAATACTTCGTTAAGCCCCTGCAGGACCTGCGGAAATTTCCTGCGGAATTTTGAGCACATTTAACCTACGGAAAACTTGGAAACACTGATGACATGAAGACATCTGCATATCTGAAGTTTCCCAGATCTCGGCAGCCACTGGGACATGGGCTGTTCTGGGGTGCCCTCACTCTCTGGGCACTCAGAGCTTTGTGGCCATGCAGGCAAGAGACAGGGACTTGTCAGACAGAATGACAGCAAGAAGGAGCACGACTCTGGAGTCTGACGGGAGCTGTGGTCTGTGTGGAAGAAGCAGTTACACATAATAATAATTGTGGAATAATCCACAAAGCCCAGACCTAGAGAGCAAAGCTGTGGCATTTTAGAGAGGAGATTGGATGTGGGATTGCATCTTGTCTGCAGCTCATCTTTTTCTTAAACACTGGGGTTGTGAATAGGGCACCTGTCTTCATTAGAACTCATTCTGACTCTCTCAATAAATACAATTAAATTGTAATTTGTTTAGTTTATTTAAAAACACTTCCCTGTTATAACTCTAATAACTTAATTGGTAACTAGGGCATGAATGTGACAGCTACCAAAGAAATAAATAATTGGAACTGCAGCAAGCCACTACACTTTTTTTTTTCTCTCTCTTTTGCTGCTTAAAACCTTGAGAAGTGTGTTAGAATTACTAGTTAATGAGAGATGCATATAGTCTCATTGGCATTTCTCTCTTATTGGTACTTAATGAGATTAGATGAGAAATAATTAGACAAAATAACAGTTCAAAACCCAAGAGGAATAATAAAACTGTAGACATTTCACTAGGAATCTTAGAAAGCCTCTATCAGTTCTAGTTTAAAGTACCAAAACCAACATGCTTTACTCAAAAGTTAAGGAGTTCAAATCCTTTTCAGATTTGT